>NC_089817.1:12989277-13149277 GCF_029633855.1 Hoplias malabaricus
CCTTATTCCTGCTATTACCTACCAAAATGGTCTTTCTTTGGGCCTTTTATGGCAGGTACTAACCACTGTAAACAAGGAAAGCCCCATGAGATCTACTGTTTTGGAGACACTCTGAACAAAACAATGACCATCATAATTTGTCTCTTATAAAAGTTACTCAGAACTTTACACTTGCCTATTTTTCCTGTTTCCATCACTTACATTTCAAGAACTGAGTGTTCATTGCTGCATAATTCCTCCCAGCTCCTGACAAATGGTACGGCACAGATTCTGAGGTCATGGGTTCCATTCCTGCCTCAGGTCCTGTGAGGAGTGTGGTGTGTTCTCCCTGTGTATGTATGGGTTTCCTCTGAATGCTCCAGTTGCATCCCACTGTCCAAAAGCGCATGCTGGTAGGTGGAATGGCAGTGCTCATAGTTTTAAATGTGTGAGTGTATAATGCCCTATATGGCCTGGTGCCTTGTCCAGTGTGTGTTCCTGTCTTTCACCCAGTAATTCTGTGTGGCTCTCTGCTTTTGTAATGGGATAATACATTTTATGCACTTTGTCTTTCAATTGTTTTTAATTAAATGATCGTGTTACTGCATATGTGACAGATATAAATCTATTAAACATCACTTGATGTTACTGACTGGATGACAGCAAATGAGACGTGACTGTATTTGTTTGAACAACATTTCAACAGAGGCTTCATAGATCTTAAATTTGCAGAGTAAGAACAACTGGTCTTTATACGTTTCATACGCATGACTATAGATAAAGGTTATTCCAATGTTGCTGTATGTGTTGTGACAGGTTGAGGACACTGCTGATGTCCCATGCTCTGTATTTTGTTTACTGCTACTTGTGTTGACTGTAGACCTATTTATTTTTCAGTTTTTGTGGGACATGAATGTTAAAAACACTACCTTCCTGACTGGTTTCCTGTGTGGTGAGTCTTTGGTCAGAATGACACCGTATCTTTTCACGCCTGCATTATAGTATTCTCTGACAAAATGGTTTTGATTGAGTTGGATGAGAATTTTCATATGACAAAAAAAATTCTGGAAAATTGCTTCCCCAACATTTATAGTTATTAATAGGTCATTTATACACTTCTGCTGCTGCAACAGCTTCTCTGCTCTGGGAGCAACCTTTCTGTGAGGATTTAATGGCATCAAGCCACAGATAATTTAGTAAGGTCAAGTGCAGATGTTGGATGATTAGTTCTGGGTCACAGAAGCCACTCCAACTCAACCCAGTGATGTTGGATCCAACTCAATCTCTCCAAAAGACAGTTCCACTGCTCCACAGCCCAGTGCTGGCAGGATTTGTGTCACTCTAGCCAGTGTTTGGCATTTGTTTCAGACTTTTCTATAGCGATTACTCCAATTGTGACTGCACATTTGAACATTTGTGTCCACAAACTTTACTAAAAGTTTAAATTTCCCCTAGAGTTCAAGAAGTTAAAAACACACACATATATTGTGCCCTCCCAGATTATCAGATGGCTTAGTTAAATATCATTCATATTTCATATTTTTCTATTACTTGTGAATACATTTTACACCAATTTTACAATACTACATTGGTTTATTATCAAAATATTTGCACAGGGAGTGATATTATGACACATTTTAATCATTAATTTTGCTTGTAATAAGTAATTATATGTATGATGGATGTCTTGGTGTGGGTCCTGCATGCTTTCTGAAAAAAGTTGTTTATTTTTAAACATAGAAAAGTGGTCTTTAATCTCACCACCTGTCTCACTCAAACAGGAACCTAGGGGGTCAGGTCCTCTTTGAGCACATATTTCAGCTTAGAAAAGAAGATAAGCTGCCTTTTTAAATAAAAGCAAGGACATTAAAGTTCACCTTTTCTTGAATGCTTTCTGTTCCCACTGATCTTTTAAATTAATGAATGAATGATTTTTTTTTATTTATTGCAGGAACATGTTGCAATAATACAGTTACTGACTGTAGTCTATCTGTTGCCTTAATTAGATTTTTTGGTCCCCTTTCACCCTGTTCCTCCACGGTTATGACCTCCACAGGATGGATGACTATGGAGCAGGTATTAGTTAAGTGGTGGCGGTGTGTTAGTGTGTGTTGCGCTGGTGTCTGGCACAGCAGTGCTGATAGAATTATTAATACCGTGTCCACTGAGTGTCCACTCTATTAGATACACTTACCTTGTTGGTTCATCTTGTAAATGTAAAGTCAGTGACAGTAGCTCTTCTGTTTATCAGTTGTCAGTGGTAACTACACAGTAAATTCTCCAGTGTTAAATCAGCACTATTAGTGTTAACTTAATACTGAGAGTGTTAAATTATTACACTAACAGTGTTGATTTAACACTGGTGAATTTACTGTGTACTGATGCTGTTGGTAGGATATTTTTGATTGGTGGACTACTCTCAGTCCAGCAGTGTCACTGAGAGGTTTAAAATCTCCTACAATGCTGCAGTGTCTGATCCACACCTACTGCTGAACCTCCACCACCACCACCACCACACTATTGTCACTGAAGCTCTGAGAATGATCAACCACCTATATCATAACGGCCTTGTTGTGTAATGTGGGGGTCCTGAGCATTGAAAACAAGTGAAAGGGAACACACAAATTATGCAGAGCAACAGATGGACAAGAGTCTGTTACCATAGAACTTCAAAGTGCTTTTGTACAGTCAGTGGAGCTGAAAGAATGAGTCAGTGAAGAAACAAGGAGATGATCATAATGTTATGGCTGATCAGTATGGACGTTAAAGCTTAGGTCCAGGAGCAGCGTTATTTCATCTCACAGTGTTCAACACATTGGACATGGCAATAATAATAATAAAAAAAAGGTTTTCTTGACTTTACTTAATATATCTGTCTGTACAACAGCATACCACCCTTATTTAATGTGAAAAGGAACGAACTGCATCTTTGTAACATTCTTTAAAGTTGCAAGAATTTTATATTTTTAAGGATCCAGCAACCATTTCATTGATGTCTGTTCTCACATTATCAGATACAACCGATACAGGACCCCGCTTGTAAGTTTATTGCTTTAGATCTCCTGAATGTAATTTCTGCAAAGCCTGTCCTCTTAAAATCTTGCAAATAACTAAAAGGGGATGTGTGTTGTTAGATGGGCTGCTTGATGAACAAGGTAGTCATTTCATACATTAGCCTTAAAAGTGCACTAGGCAGTTTCACTGACGTGCCTGTCTGTGTTATTGTAGTTCACTTAGCTGCCAGAGGGCATGCATCCTGAGTCCTGACAAATGCACTGGAACATTAGTCACTGCGACCTCCAGTGGCCAAACAGGTAAACCACAACAACTAAGACAGCCAGTCCTTCCTAGAATGCAGTTTTACATTTAGGTTTTCTAAGGCAGAAAATACACATGGGTTGATGTAGTTGCTAAAATAAACCATTTTAAATCGTGTTCTTTAAGGTTTATAGCAAATATGTTATAAGATAAATAAAATATTCTAAGGCACATTTAACACAAAATCACATATTTCATTCTAAGAGATCTAGAGAATTTCAGTCACAAGAGGGTTAGGGTACTTTACTGATGATGGATTATTAGTTTTGAATCACTAAGTCACACCAAATTATCCAAGATGTAATGGATGCCATTCTGTCACTTCTGAGACAGACCCAGTGTTTCACAGCCCAATATTGGTGGGCTTTTTACTCATTAGCCCAGTCTTGGCACTGAACATGGTGACTTGGCTCATGTGCAGCTGCTCCAGATTGGCCCATGTAATTTCAGGCTTTCATTGGACACCTGTGTCCAAAATGGCTGTACATTAAAATAACAACATTTCTCAATCTTTAAAGCGTATTATACTAGAAATATGTTGTTATTACTGGGTATCTTACAAACATTTTACAAATAAGGAAGAAGAGCAGAAGAGAAAAACTCATTTCATCATTAGTCAGCTATGTACATATAATACCTCAATACATATAGGCTAAGCAGTGTTAAATATCTCCTAAATATGTGATGAAGATAACTGTGGTAAATCACATGTCCTGAAACTAATGAGTACAAAGCACAATGAAACTCTGCTAGTGCCTGCAATGAAAGCATCTGACCATGTTCTTCTCTATATATGCACTGTAAATAATTTTAAAAGATCTATAATAACATCTAGAAATACAGTCAATCCAAAATAGAAGTTGCATCCCTTATTTATAAATAATGACAGTAATAAAACTGTCACACTTTTATTCTATTTTGTAATCTATGATTTTGCTGAGAAGTACAATGGATTCAGAACTTATTTACGTGCCGTATTTGTAAACTATTTGTAAGATACTCAGTTATAACCACATATGTCTAGTATCATACCATTTACTTACTCAGTACGTATTTTAACTTACATCTTACTTAACATGTACTTACTCTGTACTTACCCAGTAATTAGTGATTTTATATTGAGTTTATTTAAGATTAGTTGTTTTAATTTATTTATTTATTTTATAATAGATGTTTTTAATTTTCGTTTTTACAATTAAAGTGAGGCTGATGCTTTGGAACACCGAGGCAGCCAATGGTATATCCTCTCGCAGCGTCTTCAGCCAATGAGCGGGCAGGAGGAGGGACGAGTCAGCGCGCGCCTCCGCGTCCACTTGGCAGTTGAGCGTGAGCCTGGGATTGAGCGGCAACAGCGCTGCGCTCACTTTTCAGCACGCGCGGGATTTTCACTCGTGTTTACCGAAGAAAAAAACCGTGAAAACAACAAACAAAAGACAACAACAACAAACACCAACGCTGTTATTCGTGAAGAGGAGGACGACCGGTCGAGCCGCTATGAAGAACCCCATGTACTGGGTGCTCCTGTCCGGAATGGCCATCGCTTTGATCCAGCAAGGTGAGGGGCTGTTATTTCAGCGCTAGTGGAGCTGGACATTAGACCCGTCGCTTGTGGTTTGCTTTGTGTGTTTGTGGGGAGCGTGACATGGACGAAGGTGTCGGTTTTAGCTTCTTCAAAAGACACCTAGAGGGTTCTGAGTGCCTCTTAATGTTTGACGTGCATTTCAACTGAGCGGCGGTTTATAAGAGCTCAGTGGAGTGTAACTCTGAGGTGGTGATGTGGTGGGACACGGATGTGTGGAGACTGTATCCGCCAGCTACGTTTGTGCTGCAGTACACGGATGTGTGAATCAACTTTAGGCTGATTGAAAAGTTAGTAAAAAGCTGTTATGATCGATGTGAATAATGAATATCTAATATTAATTAATCTGATAATAAGAGAACTGTCTGAAAAAACGCACTGAAGACCGCATTCAAACCTGTTGTTATTCATCAGCCTGTATGTCCTGTTGGAGTGAGCTTTCCACATACAAGAAACATCAATTATGATTAATGGCACCTCTATTATAGACAGAAAATGTCTTCTCCGTTTTAAACCAGCAGTCATTGTTTCCCCAAAAAAACCTGTTATGCTCAAACACATATGGGTATAGGCTGCAGCAATTAGGAATGACCATTTCCAATACACGTCCTTATTATTGACATTGTATGAGGTAAGGTAAAAGAAAGTTTAGTGGAAGCCTTTGGAGACATTCTTAAAAACTGGAAACTTCAGAAGGTAGTACTCTTTTCTCCATCCATCCATCCATTATCTGTAACCGCTTTTCCAATTTAGGGTCGCGGGGGGTCCAGAGCCTACCTGGAATCATCGGGTGCAAGGCGGGAATACACCCTGGAGGGGACGCCAGTCCTTCACAGGGCGTACTCTTTTCTCATTATCAGAAATTGACCTTGGGTAGTTTATATATATATATACACACACATCTTTGTTCTTAGACTGTGTATATGGTCTATAGTCCATAGACTATGTGTGCTCACTGCCCCCTAGTGTTCACTAGTGTGTGTAAATGTGTGTTTCACTGCACTGCTTGGGTTAAATGTGGAGAGCAAGTTCCTTTGTGCGCAACCACATAGCCAATAAAGTTTTTCTCATTCTAATTCTACAGACTACATTGCAACCTTGTTTATTGCACATTTGTTTGCATTTTATTCCAAATAATTGCAAATACTAAGACACTAGGTTAATGTAGTGTTTTTGTAGTTCACATACCTAACCAACAAAGGTTGCATATCTTGAATCCCAAACACTGCATTCATGCATTATTCAAGGCAAAGTACAAACAGCCAAGCAGGTGAACCACGGCAACAAATACAGCCACCCCTGTCCGGAGAAGTTTTTAAACAGGTTTTGTCAGGCACAGAATGCAGTTATGTTGATATTATTGCCAAAATATTTGATGTTTTTGTATTTTAACAATTAATCGAACTAGTTAGAAAATAAATTAAATGGCATATTGCATCTTTAATGTTATTAATAAGGGGCACTAATACAGTACCCCTTCTAGTTCTTGTAACAATTGAAACGCTTGCAATTAGCACAAAATGCGGCTGCTAGGTTACTGACAGGGACCAGGAAAAGGGACCACATTACACTGGTCCTTGTGTCATTACATTGGGTACCTGTTCAATACAGAATACAGTTTAAAGTGCTTTAAAGCATAGAATAACTCAGCACCTGCTTATGCGTCTGATCGTCTTGTACCTGCATTGGCTGAGGTCTGCTTCACAGGAGTTATTGATGGTGCCCAGGACTAGGTGGAAATAAAAAGGGTATTGTGTGTTTGCAGTCTATGCTCCAAGGTTATGGAACAGCCTGCCATCTTTTATTTGTCAAGCAATGTCTATTTCTGAGTTTAAAACAAGTTTTTAAACATGTCTATATGACCTTGCTTTGATTAATGAGTGTCTGTGAAATTACTAAATGTGTTGGTCTTATTTTATCTGTTTGTTTTTATGTGCTTCTGTACTAATTCATTATGGGTGACGTTTTTGTGTATAGCACTTTGGTGTTTAAATATGATTTAAAAATACATTTTACTTAGTATGTACACTGAGAAATGGAGTGCTATACAGGTTCTTGAAACCACATTCTTCAGTGTCAAATTGTTGAAGGTGCCAACTTTTAGTTTATTTTTTTTATTGTGTATCCTCTTAATAGTCCAGAAGGCTAAGTGAATTATAAAGAAAGAGAACCTATATGGGGCTGCACGGTGGTGCAGCAGGTAGTGTCACACAGCTCCAGGGGCCTGGTGGTTGTGGGTTCGATTCCCGCTCCGGGTGACCGGTATGTGTGTTCTCCCTGTGTCCGAGTGGGTTTCCTCCGGGTGCTCTGGTTTCCTCCCACAGTCCAAAAACACACGTTGGTAGGTGGATTGGTGACTCCAAAGTGTCCGTAGGTGTGTGAGTGAATGTGTGTGTGTGTCTGTGTTGCACTGTGAAGGACTGGCGCCCCCTCCAGGGTGTATTCCCGCCTTGCGCCCAATGATTCCAGGTAGGCTCTGGACCCAACGCGACCCTGAATTGGATAAGCGCTTACAGATAATGAATGAGAACCTATATGGCTTCTAGAAAGGCTTCCATATTATTTTAACAGAATTTCACAATTGAGAGCAAGTTAATTTTGACACTATCAGCTGTCAGTCTGAAGCTTAACATGGTTATATAGAAATTGAAGTTGTATGGCCTTTCTAACTGTATGTTTTCTAATTAGTAACTTGTTTAAGTTGATTATCTGAGGTGCATAATAGATAGCAAGTAAATGGTGACACTATAAAGAGTTAATAAACCTGGAAGGTTAAATGGATTAATGAAAGTAAATGCGTATTGCCTTAGTTTCCTTGTTAATTAGCCTTCCAGGTTCATTAACTAAATCACTTAATGGACATCAAGTGAATTCTGACACTATCAGCGGTCAATTAGAATGTTAACTGAACTAAATATACAGTGTACAGCCTCAGTCTTTTTGTGAGTGCCCTGGTGATTGCTAAAATCGGGGGTTTCAGTGTGTTGCAGGCAAAGAGCTGTCAGTTCATCAAATGCACAGTACGAGAAATCACATCCTGCTCATGCCTTGTCACCAGCTGTGACTGCATCAGCCCTGGCTTTTGGTCTAAAATTGGAATGAAACACATTGCATGTGTGTATGTGTTTCTGTGTGTGTGTCCATGTGTGTGTGTTTGTGTGTGTGTGTGCTTGCGTGGGTGGATGGGTGTATGGGTGGGAGGTTTTGTGTGTGTGTGTGTGTGTGTGTGTGTGTGTAATAGTTGCTGGTTGTCAAAGAGTTAAGAGTGTTTTGCTAGACTTTAAATAAGAGAGACGGAAAGATGGAGAGACAAACAGAAAGAGGGAGAGTGAGAGAGAGAGAGTGACTCTGGCTGTGTCTGCGTTGCCAGGCTGCAGCACATACTCCTGCAAAGCTCAAGCCAACATCCCTCTAGCCAGGACTGTCTATTGTACCCTTTAGACTCTCCTCCAACTCTGCCTGGACTTAGAAAAGAATTATATGTGATTAAATTCAAACCTGGAGCCACAGCTGTGGTCTGGCTGAACACATAGAGCAGGCAAAGTGCTTGTCTGAAAGACTTCTAGATCATTATTCAAGAAGAAGATCACACAGAGAGTTCATGCACTCTCAGAAAAAAAGGGACACATTTTTGGGGTCGTCCTTTAAAAAGCCACCTTCTGTTACATTATTTAGAGAACATAATCATATCACATTCCCCTACAGTTATGATTTCAAATCATATTGATTTCATGCACCTTGCCTTGACTTCACATTCTTAATGTTTATTTATTTATTCATTTATTTAATATTTGGCACTGTGGCTTTGGAGCGTTTTGTTAAATGTGAGTGAGTTTGTGCCTGAGTGTGTGAGATAGTTAAAAGTCAGTTAAAAGAGGTGCTTCATAAATTTCAAGAAAAGACACAAACGTGGCCCTTTCCCCTGGAAAAGTAAATGCGGTGTATTGTTTAAAGGATGGGCAATGCTTCTGTAAAGATTTATGTAAATGTCTCTGCATCATTACATGTGTATTTTATGCATACTCTAACATAGCATATACTCCTGGGGCAGTATCCAAACCAGTAGGCATAAGAAACTCACACATGCCATTGCTAGACTGTTTGTATATTTGATGAACAAAATGTACCTGTACAGTCCTCTTTTTTCTGACAGTGCTACTGAGCCGTCTGTCTCGAACCTCTATCAGTGTAAGGGGCTCATTTACGTCAATGAGGAAATCACTCTTTTCAGGATAAACGAAGCCGCCAAAACATAATGACCTAAATCGGATGGAAAAGTGCTTAGCTTTCATGAGCATCAAAGATTTGAATCATCTAATACCGTTATCCTTGCTCTTCATCTTATCGTCACAATCTTTTTTGCTTGAAGGTGTCCTCTTATAAGAAAAGAGACGAGTCATTTTTCGAGAGTGCCGCCATCCTGGTGTGACGCAGCGTGGCATGTTATTACGGAAATTAGGCCCATTAGGAGCAGAGGATGACTGTGACTAATTGACATCAGTTTCAGCCCAGATGTGAAATTGCTACTTTGCCCATTTTATCAAAAGGACAAGAGAGTTCGCTCATTTTCTCAAGGGGCCAAATGGCGCTTTAGAGCTTGTTGCAACACTCAGAGAAACAACAAATTCAATGCACTTTAGAAAGCTAAACTAGATTAAGCCACTGTATACACTTTCCCAGACAACATGGTTAGTGGAACCAATGTGTTTTCATACCAATTTATATTGTTTATTCACTGCTAGAAATATAATTCTATAAGCAGTTGCTAACATTTATAATCTATTTCATAATTAAGTTAAAATAAGAAAGCCATTAATAAAACACAGCAGACTTACAGTGATACTCTGCTGTTTTCTAATAGTCTTATATGACATCTATTTGTTGCACTTATTTACTGGGTATTTCTGAACCATTTTGTACTCCATTCAGTTTTATGAATGTCTGGTCTGTGTGATATTCTAGAGCAATAAACTATATTTCTTATTATGTACAGCATGGGGAAAACTGTGTATCATGGCATCAAATTTACATATACCTAATCATTTTCATAACAAGCAGACATACATTAAGAAGCCAGTCTGACTCTATGTGAGATAGCTCTTGTGATGAAGCACAGATAATACCAGACTGTATGAGGAGCATGGTCTACTTCACATGGTGGTAAAGTCTTTTTAAATGCTGTAACCAGTACTTATGGTACAAAATCACATCCTTTCAATTGCTGCATGGCTGTCTATTGGAAGGAAATTGAAACTTTATCCTCATTGAGTAACATTATCCTCTACATCTGCAGAGCAGTACAGTATCTTTTCTAGATTTCCATGGATTTGGACCATTAGCTGCTATAAGCATCAGTCTCCAGCTACTGCTGAGTTCAATTCACTCTGGTTTCAGTTTAGAATTCCCTTAATAATAGTGACCCACAATATGGTCATATTTTTGATCTGCACTGATTAAAAAACTTCAGTCAACAAGCTGGCATTTATGTGACAAATTAGTGCATTTTTGGCACTGTAGGCACTTACGTTGTAAGCAGTAATTATCTTTGATCTGGGGCCTGATTGATATGTTGATACGCCAATATTCAAAGGTCTTGTGATTAAAGAACCAACATTAAAAAAACCCAAAAAAACCCCACCCCTGTTAAAACAAAACAAAACAAACTACATCATATAATACTAGAGAATTAACTAATTTCTGATCATGGTGTATATGGTTTCATACCTGAGAGGCCCTCTTACTCTTTCAGCTTTAAAACACCAATACAAGCTGAAACTATATATTTGAAATATACTTGAAATAATAATCGTATTCATATCAATGTGCCAATTTGTAACATTTTTTAAATTACAAGAGCAGCAAGTTTAATTTGATCTTTATATCAACATTATTCATTGATGCCTTAGGATGGTTTAAATGAAAAAAAGGAACTTAAAATGGACATAAAAATTAAATTTAAATCACTGTTAAATACATTTAAATATTTAAAAATAATAAAAATGACTGAGAAAGGAAATCAGTAAAAACATTTGACTACTAACTGTTTTTGAAATATAAAAGTCTATTGGCAGGTATTATTTGTTTTTTAGTTTCTTTAAACCATATCAGTATGACTCTTTTTTGAGCAACATCTGTCAGTCTGAGGAAAGGAGAAACCAGTGACATATTGTCCAGTTCCGGTAATAACGCTGTAAAAAATCCTTAGTGTGGTCAGTTGGTGGCTGGGGGTTAATAACACAGAATTCAAGCCAATAGGCAGTGCAGCAGACAGCCTCACAGAAAGCCTTTCTTGGGTTGTCACGTCAAAGGAATGCGGCCTCATATGAGGTATAGCACTGGCAATACAATTGTGTCTGTGTGATCGTCAGCATCAAACAAAAGCCCATTGGAAAAGCTGACATTTCAAACGTCATTTCAGGAGTTCAGAAATAATTGTTAAAGGCATATGCAAAGCCAATCTGAGACCAGTCTACCTATATAGTGCAGGATTTAGATTTATTGAGTAAACTGTTTCTTTTTGTCAGCTGCAATTTTTTTTTCACATAAACAATGGCTGAAGCTTGGTTTATGCTTTGAATCTCTGTGCCATTAATGTTGTCTTCACAAAGAGCTGTTCTTTCCATCTACAAGCACACCCTCTTTGAGTTCTGTAGAACTCGGCCTAATTATAGCATACAGTGAAAGCAGCTCTGCAGAACTCTGGGAAACACCTTTTTGAAAAGGCCAAGCTGATGATGCTTACCTGCCTGCTTTCTTCAAGCATGCTGTATTTTATGTGTCAAACCAATTACTGTCCAAGTCATCAAGCTTAACAGAGAATGCTATGTATTTTAGATAGAAACAGAATGAAGAGTCTCTGTTTTTCTCATACAGCTGAAAGCTTCTACCTCAATTTCTGTCTCAAATTTCTGTCAAAATGTTGAAATTTTGGAGATATGAGGGCATGTCAGTCAGAAAGCTCATTAAAGAGCTACTAAAATATAAAAACAAGTTTCCTAACTTTTTAAAAATTAGACCATACATTACATATAAAAATTGTTATTCCAATTTTTTCATGTGTATATTTGCTGATGATAGAAATGCAAAAAAAAAACAAAAAAAAAAACATACCAACCTGGTTTATTCGCTTACATTACATTTATTTCTATATAGTTACATATTCAGTAAAATGAATCAAATACAAATAGTTTTACATATTAACACAGTAATATACAGCTCGTTTGGAGTCCATTTATATGGGCCATATGTATGAGCATCTGTCTGAAAAAGCAATTTTATTTGATCTCTTTTTTTTTAACACAATTACAGACAAGAACCTGTTTTGAGAAACGGCTTGTAACTCAGATTTGTCTGATGGCATTAATAATTTGGCATGATGGGGCTTAGTGTGCCCAGGTTTCACCATCTGAAGCCAAATAAATAAGATTACAAAGAACAGTAATTTGGCTTTGACAAGCCTTATTAATAAATTATTAAAGTAAATCAGCGATAAGAATATTTTGCCCTTTTTCACATCTTTTTGTCTTGTTGCTAGGGGCATGGTTTGTTGTGAATGAAAGTAACGAGTGTGAACTGAGTGTCCAGAGGTGGCAAATTCAGGTCCAGAAAATAAAAATCCTTGCAAACTAACTATTTAGTTTATGTTCCCTGACATGTCTGAGGCTGAACTGAGTTAATTTAATAAAGTCAGCCATTTAGACTCTCCTGGTGAGGACATTTACTTTTTTTATTTTGTCACCTCTGGCTGTAGAACAGCACTTCATTTTCACAACTCGTACAGTGTAATAAAGGATGATATCATCAGCATCTACTTTGCCACCAGTGCCTTTTTTTAGACAATCTGCATGCATTTACTTGAGTGAGCGAGTGCGGATAAAGTGTAGCTCGAGAGCTGTAACGTCTGCCCACTTTGTTATGAAAGAAAAATCCCACTCTTTACTCCACCGCATTCTTTCATATGATGAATGCAATTGGAAATTATTTTCACTGCTTCATGTATTCTCAGATAAAGTAAGACTTTAATTAAGATTTACTGGTTTGCGTTGATCAAAATAGGTAATGTAATTGGAAATTAGCAGAAAGAGAGTTATCATTTAATTTGCAGTCATTAATTCTTCTGTTAAAATAGATGGTTGAGAGGATAACTCCATCACTGCCTGCAAGATTACATCTATCATCATTTATTTTATGAAAACAAAAGTGAGAAATTTGTGCATCTGAGTTGATCAAAGTATACTGCTACAGGAAAGTATGGAAAATCCACACAGACCTCATTGTTATGCTGGTCTGGTTTTTGCTTTTTGAAAATGACATTTGAAGAAGAAGGCAAGGGAAATTGTTTATTAATATATATTTTAAGTTATTTTAACTATCACCTGGTAGGATCATGTTTCAGGTTAATTGCTTTTACACTGTTTCAAACAATTTATTTTAAACCACAAATGCAATGCCTCAAGCCTAGTTTTGAGTATTTCAAGACTCATTTTTGGTGCGCATATTTATTTATTCATTTATTTTTTCAGAAGCTCAGGAAATTATAATGTTTTTCCTCATCCGTATACTTTCCTGGAATATTTTGGAGCCAGTCAGTAATATGGAAATAAGTTTGTAAGTTGGGAGGTTTCTAGGCACATCAGTTTGTTTACAGCAGGCTCAGTTTATTTGGTTTGGGATTGCCTGGGTTTTTCATTAGATTACAGTGGACTGGCAGCCTACAAAGTTAATACTCTCCATAACCAGAATATTGCACAAGACTGTAAAGGATTATATTAGTTTCTACCTGAATGTCATATCTCTTCAGCATCCTTTTTGCTCTTAGTTGGGTAAGTTAATCTTGGTGTTGGTTGTTGTACAAGCCAAGCCCTATGTGGTTTATCATGCAGCAGATGGCACAAGGACTGGTTAAGCAGCACATAGTCAGCTACTAATCTGCGTGCAGCTGATTAGTGTGTGTGTGTGTGTGTGTGTGTGTGTGTGGCCTCCTCGTGAACATGAGGAGGAGCCGTGAAAGACCAAATCCCAGACATTTCAATTAGAGCTATCACCCATCGTGCTCCTACTCTGCACAAAGCCCTGATTAAAGAGCTCTGCTAATCTATCAGAGTGCTGCTATTCTGCTTTTAAGGCATGAAGGACATTAGACCACATGTCAATATCAAACTCCTTGACTTGGAAAGTGGAACATATTGGGTAGATCTTAATGTAACCCCAAAATCTGCTTTAATTATGTGTTCCCGTGTGTGAAGATTAGACAGACTCTTCATCAGAGTTACCTGAAAGTAGAACTAGTTTGTCACTAACTCACTCGTGTATTAAAAGGTGTTTAAAAGGTCTGTAAGTGGACTCTCTTAGATGAAACTCTTTCTGCTTCTGAAAGTAGTTTGGAGATGGAATGCAGTTCATCCTAGATTATGTATGAATTGAAATGAAAAGTGGAAATTAGCGGAAGCGAATGAAATGTGGCAGTTGACTCAGCATCCTGCTGAATTGCACTATTCCATTTTACAGCTGAGAGTCTGCAATGTTCATTGAATTTCACGGAAGCTTATGGGGGGATTCTCATAATTAATGCTAAACGCTTGGGTGGCAGTCTTAATGGCCTTTTTGGGTCAATGTAGAAAAGAATGTTTCTCATTAATCATTGGCTCTTTGTTATCTGTTTTCTTTTTGAACAGTTACTTCCTTTAAGCGAGGGCATAGTCCACCAAGTTTTAAAAAAATTCTCCCTCCAAACTCTCTCCAAATTAGTGAAAAAGGTTTTGTTTGGACATCAACCTTTAGGGTTACGTGAATCAAATAAAATGTGTAGTGCAAAAGCTCAAGTGCCTTTCACATTGGCACTTTTTTTTTACTAAGTTAAGTGATAGAGGTCATGCTGTATATTGTTGCTGTGTTGTCCATCCATTTCAATGCCTCCACAGTACACTGCCATGAGAAACATATTAATTTGAATGAATGAGGCGAAAGATGACTGAACTTGTGACATTGCTCAGTAGCATTTTGCATATGACAGAATGCAAAGGGATTTACTGTTTTGCTGTTTATGTGTAATGATGTTAGAAAACTCTGTTTCCCAGAGAATCATCTTGATTTAATATAGGCCAAAAGAGCGAGTGGACTCAAATGTCAGTCATTCTGGGGTAGACATGAATATTTTAGAAAGTTATCAATGTGTGTTTTCCCTAAGGATTTTTTTTGTCTGAAATCAGACCCAAACATGATAACTACTGGCCAAAGTTTGTAATCATTTCTGCGCTGTGAAATCCTTGCAGCATGCTGTCATCCCATGTCACAAGCTTTCAGACTCAGAACGTGTAAATATAAATACGTAATTTACTCTTTGTCTCCTTAATCACATCAGATTAAGTTTGGGCTGATAATAGCTCATCTCATTAAAATTTTGACACTTAATCAAGCCATGTTTGCAATAGCTCATTTGCATGTCCCAGCAGAATAAGTAGCAGTTGTTGCATATTTATCAGAACGCCTTAATAAGGATGGTGAGTTTCCCGGACATAAGATATAGAGCCCTAGTTTTCTATTTCGTGGAAAATATATATCTATTTTTTTGGTACAAGCTTAGATGCAGAACCCCTGCCCCCACACTCCGCCATTTATTTTAAACCTAATAATTTAATACACTTTAAGTTATATTTAGATAAATGACAGGGAACTACCAGTATTTGTTTAGTATCAATATTTTTAGGATTAGTAGGACTTAAACTGTTCCCCCATCACACCAATAGAGTACGCATTGATAGGCTCTCTATAATTGCAAAAGTCTAGCCTATGATTAATTGCTTTATATGTGTACATGTCCATTGTATGCATTTGTTAAATCAAAGAAACTTCTTTATATACTAGAAATTGCATATTCCTTATATAGCATATATATGTATACACACCATTTCTTAATAAAGCACGTTTACATGGCTAAGTTTCTGACATCACAATTTTTTTTAACATAAGCAGGGAATCTAATTTTTTCTGAAGTTAAATACTCACTTGGGTGTCCTGTGTAATAAAAATCTGTCTGATATGGGGTTTTACAAAGCAGTACCACTGCTCAGGAGGCTCCCTGAGCCACTGCTGGTCTAATATGATAATCTTTCTTATCAGGAGTTCACCTCAGCTCCAGCTTTAATATGTCATCAGCGGTGACTACAGAGATCAGCGCAGTGGAAGATAGAGAAAGATAAAATAATGACAGTGTCAGCAGACGATAGTGTAATTTCATTGAGCCAACAGGATGTTAATAGAAGTGTCACTTTACGAAGCTTGTAGGTCAGATGGTAGGACAGTTATGGTGGAAACAGGATGTCAGCTTCACAAAGGGTAGAGGCCTGTGGCAGAAACAAACTGAAATTACAACAGGCTCAGGTGGCTTAAAAAAGTATTGTTGGAGGTGTTTCCACTGGCAATGTGAAAGCAGTTCTATAATGGCATGTAATGGCCACCATGTAAAAGCTAGGGATGAGAGGATCTATTGGCTTTAGATCTTAATCAGCTGATTTTCAAGCCAAACGTGTGATAGCCATTGAGCCAGTATGTTTTATATGTTGGCTGATAATGAGAGCTGATAATCGATGCAAAATAATGTGAGCCAGATTTTGATAACTGTGCTGAAAGGAAGTGCAAGTATGACTGTTTTTAACAATATCTGACTTAAAACATTACAAACAACAAACATGACACAACAACGAGAGTGCATCATCCAACTCAGTAACACAGAGTCCAAACAGCTGGGGCAGAAGTTCTGTGAGAGTCAACTGCAAATTTGTAGTCAAATGTTCCACCACTCACTGTGATAACTATGATTCTTAATCATATACAAAACATACAAGTACAATGTAAAATATTGGGACACCTACACATTGCACCTAGATGAGATTTTATGACATTCCATTCTATGTTCATGGGCATTAACACAGACCTTTTGTATCTTTTTGTATACTTTTTCTTGTTTATGTAAAGCAACAATCTCTTAACCTCTTTCCATATTTCTAACATGTACACTATCCTCACCTTCAACAAACTCCTAACCAGTCCAGATATTTGATGTGTTTTTTTCTCAAGCAGATCTAATGCAACTAATGAAGCCGTTGACTGGTTGCATTGGGTGTGCTTTACACACCTGATTTACAGATATGGGCTCTTGTAAGGGATGCTATTCACAAGAATGTAAAAGCTGAAAAAGATTGTCAAATAATTACAACAATAGGTTTTCTGTTTTAGCCAGGATTTTCATAGTATGCATTGATGCAATAGTCTTCTCATTCACAAGTTTCTTTTGAGAATTTTCCAGAATATATCTGCTGCAACATTTAAAGTGGAAAATTAAGTTATAATAAGCATCTAGCAAACAAGAAGTTTCAGTAAGACTGTTGTGTACTTGTAACAAACTTTAAGTTCATTCATTCATTCAATATCTGTAACCGCTTTTCCAGTTCAGGGTCGCGGTGGGTCCAGAGCCTACCTGGAATCATTGGGCGCAAGGCAGGAATACACCCTGGAGGGGGCGCCAGTCCTTCACAGGGCATCACACACACATTCACTCACACACTCACACCTATGGACACTTTTGAGTCGCCAATCCACCTACCAACGTGTGTTTTTGGGCTGTGGGAGGAAACCGAAGCAACCGGAGGTTTAACTTTAACTTTACGTTAAATAGAAGTATTTAAGTTGATGTTATTTTTAGTCTGGATTCAGAAAATGCAATATTCAGAAGGGTTAAATGTTTTTATTTTAATTTTGACACTTCTGGAAGAAACACAATCAAGGGGGAATCTAGAGTGTGAAGCCCAATCCTCTAATATTTACAACATAAAGACCTATTTTGCAAAAGACCTCAAGGGTGCTTGGTCTAAACATGTCCACTTGGGACAGACTTGGGAGAGTGTGATCTGCAGACTCTACATGTACATGATTGTTTTGTGTTTTTAAATTTGCTAACTTGATAATCTACATTAGCTCAATTCAGATTACTAGCCCAATGCATCTCAGGGACAAATTCAATTAATAAACATATGTATTCATATTCACTTCTCGGTACCCTTTAAACAATACTTAAGCAAAACTGTTCATTCAGATTGTTCATTGCATGTATCTTGAGGAATTTTGGTTAGTAAGTTAATTTGGGGGTCCTGCGTCATTGTGGGTCCTCAATGAATTCCCCAGTAAAGGGAATAGAGGGCACTCAAGAGCACCCCTTCAATCAGCCAATTGGGAAGTGGGATAATAGTGGAATGTCGGACTGTGAGTGTGGCATTTGGTATTGGGCTGTTCCCTGTGAAGTAGCCTCTCAAAAATGTTATTGGTATTTGTATTATGACACCTGCTTAAATATTTTTTTGTAACTGTGTGCACTTATGGACTGGGAACTGAATAATAATATTTCCTTTAAAACTTTTTCCTGTTCCTGATTAATTACATTAATAATACTGGTTTACATACATTGGGACTTAATGAAGTTTTATATGATTATATGCTTATGAAAATGACCTTCCCTGTGAAATGCGTTGTAGTACTCACTTAATGCTAAATTAGGTTGTGTTACATAAGCCTGGCTTAAAAATAATTTAATATCTAGTGTTGGCCATGAAGCTGTAAAACTGAACCTCTTTGCTTGGCTTCCCTCAGTCATAAACAGGACTGGCTGATTGTACTTAAAGACAATCCATCTAAAGCAGCATCCATTGGAAGGATATTATAAAGTGATTTTTGTCTGACACTGAATAGAGCTGAATAATTAATTATTTAAAACTCTGCAATTTTCAGTTGCAATTGAAATTTTATCCTGATTTATTAGGGGGTGGCACGGTGGCGCAGCAGGTAGTGGTAGGTAGGAACCTGAAGGTTGTGGGTTCGAGCCCCACCCCGGGTGACTGTCTGTGAGGAGTTTGGTGTGTTCTCCCCATGTCCACGTGGGCTTCCTCACGTTCCCCAAAACGTTCCTAAAATTGGCGACTCAAAAGTGTCCATATATGTGAGTGTGTGTCATCCTGTGAAGGAGTGGGTGTGTTCCCGCCTTGCGCTCAAAGATTCCAGGTAGGCTCCAGACCCTGAACCGGATAAGGGGTTACAGACAATGATTGAATGATTTATTAGGTGTTGTCTTAACAAGTGTAAAGTGGGAAACTTAAACTAATAGCAGTTAAGCATATTTTAAATGACATTCATGGCTCAAATTAGAAAAAAAAATGGATCTGCTTGTCTTTGGTGTGGATTTAATTACAGATCTCAGTGTTGAATAGAATTTTTTTTTCTAAATTGTTCAGCCCTAGTGTCTCTACTGGAAATATTAATAAGCAGTAATCCCTTTCTTTTTATGCCTGTTTTAAATGAGAAAATTGAGACCTTCAATACTTTCAAGCTACAGCTGACATTTCTTGATTCTGTGATGTTTTTTTTTTTTTTTTGGAAATGGTTTATGTTGCGAAGGATCAGTGGAGCTATGAGTGCAAATCTGTCAGGTTCTTTATATCACAGCATATCGTCAAAAGCAAAATGCAGTCTTACTGTTATGGAGATCACTTCGTTTTTCTGCTTTCAGTGTTCAAAGGAGACCTGAAGCTGTGTTTTGATGAAAGAGAGAAAAGAAACTAGCACAACCAGACCTGTACAGACTTCTGGAAGACTTGAAGCAAGAGTTAATGAAGGTGCTAGTCTGCAACTCATTAGCTCGGGAGAGAGGGAAAATTTTAGAGATGATTGCAGTTGATTACAGAGGTGTGTTGAGTGGAAGGATCTGTAAGGATGAAAAGACATCTTAGAGCCATGTCTGGAATTCTCTTTTCCAGACGGAAATATATCCATTACACTCTTGTATAGCATATTTGTTTATGCAGCCAGTGTACACATTCTCATTGTCTACTCATCAACTCCAATATGGTTAGGACAATGGCTTGTTAGCTCTGAGGAGAATAGCCATGGAGAAGGCTGCCAAAGGGGATTTATGGGCAGGCTATTTTACTTTAGCAAGTGGCTTTTTGGTATCAGTGTGTGTCTGCTGGGTATTCCCCCACACCATTATCTTAGAATAAACTGAAGAGTATCCAGTTCTGTCTGTGGTCTTATTATAAATGATGAAAAAATTCCTCATGAGGGGTTATGGTCTCTCTGGTCCCTCGCCTACATGAAGCAAGCGTGGCCCAGCATGGTAAGTATACTGTGTACATGTGGTGGAATTAATAGGTTGGTATCCTGCTGTGGGGCAGTATAGAGGTTAAAATAATTCATAAATCAGGAAATTCTGCCACTGACTCTAGGGTGAATCACTCTATCTGTTAGCATATTCTGTCTACTGTTTTGAAAGTGTCACTCTTGTTGTCTCTCCATAGAAGCCCTTGGATATTTATCACTTATTTTCCCCTACCACAAGATGCTAAAACGGCAGATAGAGACATAGGAGATATATGAAATATTGACATATATCTCTTAAGTTGTAGCGCACTTATTATGGCTAAAATAATAAAATATGTGCCTTTTGTTTGTTTCTGCATTTCAGAGGACTCAGAAATTTCACTCAAGTAAGATTGATTGCTTGTGTCCACAAAAACAATTGAAGGCAATTTTACAGTCCAGTGCTCCAGCTGTTTACTGACACTAATGTTTACATTGTGATACTGTACACCCTGAGACCGATGCATAAATTTTAGGCTAAGGCCAGTTTATATAGATTGATTTTAGAGCAAGGCTTGTATACATTTAAAGGGGCATTGAGAAAACCGCATTTAAATGCATTGCTTTCCATACAAATGAATGTAGGCTACAAAAGAAGCTTTTCCACAGCTAGCTCCTTACGTTTTTTCTAATATCAAGGCTCAGCCTAAAACATGCCAAGTGAAAATAAATGGATCCTCTTCCACATCAGCAATTATGAAGTGGCATATAACGCAATCTGTGCAATCGCTATTCGAACTCCCATATTTTGTCCACATAAGCCTGATTGATATTTCGCAGTCTGTCCTTGGGTGGAGGTGTGTGATTATGACACACGGAAGAAACGCTCTTCTTTTTATCCTTCTCCTGGATTTGAGAGTGGCAAGCTGCTTGGTCAAATCAGAGCGATTTAATTACTGAATGCATCTGTGTAAAGGGCTCTGTGGAGATTAGCACGGAATGACAGGTGAGAACAAAGAAGTTCAGCTGGCTGTCTGCCCATTTTCACTTTAGAGCAAGTGGCAATACACTTATATTGAGGAAGAAAAGTAAAAAAAAATAAATGCATGTGGTCAGATTGGGAAAGGATCATTACGGTGCTTTCTCTTCTGATAATGGTGCCTGGCAGATAAATTCATCTGACATCAATGCTCTGTTTCACAAGTTGCTTGTGTTCTCTGTGTTCCGTTATATGAGAATTAATATTTTAACACACAGACACAGTGCACTAGTGTCATAGGAAATAAAAATAATATTAATGTCCCAAATATTTTTGTAAAAATATGATTATGCTACTGGTATAATTAAACATAACATTCCATGCTGGAGGTGGCATGGTGGCGCAGCAGGTAGTGTCGCAGTCACACAGCTCCAGGGACCTGGAGGTTGTGGGTTCAAGTCCCACTCCAGGTGACTATCTGTAAGGAATTCGGTGTGTTGTCCGCGTGGGTTTTCTCCTGGTGCTCCGCTTTCCTTCCACAGTCCAAAACCAAAAAAGTGTTAGTGTGTGTTGCCCTGTGAAGGATTGGTGCCCCCTCCAGGGTGTGCTCCTGCCTTGCACCCAATGATTGCAGGTAGGCTCCGGACCCTCCGTGCCCCTGAACTGGATAAGCTTTTACAGACAATGATTGAATTGTTTACTGTTCGTTAATAATGGTTGTTTGATAAGGCTTAACCAGGCATTTTCCTAATGGTCATAACTTGTACTGGACATTTACTGAATATAAACTGTTGATATCATCCAGTCCTAAAATCGATTGACAATTATCTGCACACAAAAAATCAGCTTGCCCAGCTCTATTGTCATCTAGCATGACTAAGTATCCTTTAGTATGCCAAAACTAAGTTAAATAAAGTACTGTATTGGTGCATCACAAATTTAAGTTAAAGAAAATAAGCATTTCAGTTGATTCACATTTAGAATGGTGAAATGAGTGGAAGTAAATGCTAGAAGCTGAGTAGAAAACACTAAAGTGTTACCTGATTGGATGTTTCTCTCAACCAGTAATTGTTCAACCAATCAGCTAGCTAGCAACCATTGTTTTACCACGATCAATGCAGTATCCAAAGTAAACTCGGCAAGGTAATGGGTGATGCATTGCTGCTTGTCTTGTCTAATCCTGCTTTGCTCTGCTGCACCCAAAGCCAATAGATTAGAACTGTCAATGCCAGTCTGCGAGGGCAATGCCATAATAGTGCAGCATTTATTGCAGGCTGCAAGATATTTAGCAATGGCCAGTGGCTAACTCTAATATCATGGTGATAATGAGATTTAATGTAAATGAATTCAAGCTGTTGGCTATCGACCTGATGTAAAATGAACAAAATCTTTTGACGCACTCTTGAGGAGACAGAGATGGCAAATATTCATTGTCTTTATGTTCAATTATTCTGTGTAGCTTTTAGCTATTTTCCTTTGTTAACTCACTATCAAGTTCTCAAGCCAACTATCTCTATCAACGTAAACCCCTGCGGTTCTGTTTCTCTATTTGAATTAACTTTGAGGCAAGTAATTGTGAAACAAACCATGCCATGACTGAGTGCAGCAGCCAGACAAGATGCAATCACTAGAGGGGTCATGCTTTCAGTCCTTGGGATTTAGTAGTAACCTTTTGTGAGCTGCACTTTCTGCTGCAAATTCTCAAAAAACAAAAAGAAATAAAAAAGCTACACAGGTCTATTGTGAACCCATTTCTGAGTATGCCGTGCTTCAAGCGGTACAGTTTTTATATGTCATTTATAAAGCAGGCAATTTTAGTTTGCAGTTCAACACTGTTCTGCCTGTTATATTTAAGACAGGTCAAAAAATTAAACTATATGAATGACATCTGTGGTGTATTGAGGAAGTAGCCTTACTCATAGCAATGCCTTTGTGCTGTGTTAGTAAAAAGGAACTTGCCTGACATTTGCTTTGTCTGGGAGTACAGTGTTGCACTGGACTTGTCATCTGAGATTAGTTTAGCTTCTTAAATTGGCTTGAACAAATGAATTGCTTTACTGTGAGCAGAAGCTGGGCTAGTTCTTGGTGATTGGCTAAGGCTTGTAAGAAGCATGGTGAAAATTATTAGTCTGAGGGAGGATTTGCTGCATTAGATGTGCTGTTTCTGCAGCAGACCTGGACAGATGAGATCACCGGGGTGATCTGTACTTTTCTGAATAGAGATGCAGCTTAATATAAATCGTGTTTTAAAATAACAAACCATATTAATTCATATGAATCTTTTAGTGAAGCTCATGACGTTTTCTGAGCTAATTTAGTGTGGTTTGAAATAGCTAAGGTGTGTCAGATTTGGCTTACTGTTAGCAGCATAAAATAAATGCATTTTTTAAAATTGCTCCTGATTTGTCACTTTTAGTGTCTGTAGTTATAATTAATGAGCTGTTCTTTTCAAGCCTGTACTTGAGAAAAGTCGTTATGCTCCTTTGTGCAAGACCCCATGCAGGGTCATAGAAGGGACCGTGTTTTAATGATCTATGTTCAGCACACAACTTCCAGAACAATGTCAACAGTATTGGTATTTTGCTGTAAAAATGTATTACAAGTGTGGCTGCTTGAAGACTACAGTGCAACCCTGTGCTGTTCACGAAGCTGGTAATTAGGCTCGATCTTGAGCCTTTTTCAGAACACAGACTGTACCATTAGTTACAATTCATAACCTGTAAAATGAAGTTATTTCATTACTCACTTAGCTAATGGTTTCACTGTTAGTATTAAGGTACCCAGACTAGTGTTTCCATGTTTTTAGTATCAAGCTCAAAACGCCCTCTGTATCATTTAGAGGACACACGCTTTGTTCTGAGCCAAAAGAAGCAGTCATGCTGTCAATAATCAATTAGCCTCCCGACGACTCAGGGAACCAGGGAACGTGGAGGAGACTGGCACTGTAGCATTCACCTTCCCTCTTGTTCACAAGGCACTAATTTCAGCCTGCTTGTTGTCCTTATTGGATAAACAAGAGCTGCTACCTGAAATCCCTCCTCGCTGTTATTTCAGAGGCTCAGACTCAGGAGCTCGCCACTTCAGGTTATAGTTAGCACTCTTAAAGGCACAGTCCTCAGTTGACAGAGCTCTAGTTCTTTCACATGTTTTTACCATTTAAATGTAACCATTACTTGCTTAAGTTGTGTGGTATATTTTTAAAATATGTCAATAATGTAATCAATAATGACATCCCTATTCATAAACTTACCAGCGTTTAAAATTTCCTCACTGAAAATTGTATAATATGAATTTCATACGCTCAGTCTGAAATGAAACCTTGTTGTTACTTTATTACTTAATGTCAGGTCATATTAATCCTTAATCATATGTAATTTCAAGGACAACCTTCTTGATTTTCTGTAGTCATCCATCAAACCATTGTTGTTGTCTGAACTGAGGATTTTGTCTTTAGGTGGTGTAGGATGGGGCAATGCCATGTCATGGAAAAGGCTCTAAGCATAAATACACTTATCTAATTTAAAGCATTGAGCCTCACAGATAGACACACCCTGCTCAGCCTAACGACACGTGCATTCAGAGGAAGGGATAAAAGACAGCAAAGCTTAGTAACAAGTTACTGTGTTTCATGTCTGTGTGTCAGTGCTATAAGTAGTGTGTGTTTCAGAGAGTTAAGATGTTTGCTGCAGTATTAATTTAGCACTGATAGGAGATGTATGTAATCCCATGTGCGGCTGACCTGCTGAAAAGTAAAGGGACTAAAAATAGTGAAGCGTCTGGGAGGAATTAGCTCGCTTTGAAAGTGCCAGGAAAGAAACGGCTTGCTGTCACATGGCATAAGGCTCAGTTTTGCTATCCTGACAAAACTCTGGAATAGCAACAAACCTGTAGGGGACTGTCCATGGTGTTCAGCTTTCTGAGGGATAGTTTTGGCTTCAGTTCAGAGGTCATTTTTCAGAAGTACAATATAGTAACCCTTATTTTAGTGGTATAAAAAGAGTCACCTCACAGTTCAGCTCATCACGCTCTTTCATGTTTATTTAGTATTCATTTATTGAACATAATTTAAATAATAAAAATTGTCCACCCTATGTCTGTAATTGTCTAACAATGAAACTAGAGCTGGGAGGCAGGAACGCTGACATTGGACATGCTGGTTTTGGGGAAATTGGAAGTGCATTTATTACGTGACATTGAATACGCTGATAAGGGTTAAGTTAGAACTGTGAAATATTTTAATGTTGGAAGTGTTGTGTGACAAAGAGTATGCTGCTGGGGGCGTGTCATATAATGAATTCTGCTGATGTCTCTTCAGTTGGGATTGTGTTGTATAACACACTAAATGCTGCAATGTGTTAAAGGAACACTAGATATGATTTGGGCTTTTTGCTCCTGGGGCACCTAGTGTAATTCATTTTTACAGCACAAAAATCAATGGAGGGGCGACACGGTGGTGCAGCAGGTAGTGTCACAGTCACACAGCTCCAGGGGCCTGGAGGTTGTGGGTTCGATTCCCGCTCCGGGTGACTGTGAGGAGTTGGTGTTTTCTCCCCGTTTCCTCCGGGTGCTCTGGTTTCCTCCCACAGTCCAAAAACACGCCAGTAGGTGGACTGGCGACTCAAAAGTGTCCGTAGGTGTGAGTGAATGTGTGTGTGTGTCTGTGTTGCGCTGTGAAGGACTGGCGCCCCCTCCAGGGTGTATTCCCGCCTTGTGCCCAATGATTCCAGGTAGGCTCTGGACCGACCGCGACCCTGAATTGGATAAGCGGTTACAGATAATGAATGAATGAAAAATCATTGGAGAGGCAGAAAGTTACATAGTGCAGTTTCTGCAGTGCTGAGCCTGGAGTGTCAACAGCATAGACTCTGCTCTCCCTATTACAGGTCAGTGAAGTGTTACAATGATTTTGAAGCTGTAATTTTAATATAAAAATATTACATAATGTTCCTTTAAGCTGAGAAATCTGTTTAACATGTACGTCTGTGTTAAAATGAAGTTTACAATATTTATTAACTATTAGATGGCATAACTAATAGAATACAGTTGATTTCCTTTTTCACAAAATATATTGTTAAATGATGTATTCAACTGTCTTGTGTCATGGTGTGTTGTTAAACTCCTTGTTTGTTTGCATTATTTAGAATGCAAAAATATAACATTCAGACATACTGGAACGAAAATGAGAAATATTAATATATTAGTCTTTCTTATGTCATATTAGTATTATAACATCAGTTTCCTTTAGCGGTCAGTTTTGACTGACATGTTTAGAGGATTGTCCAATCACTGTGGTAGAGTTTTATAGACCCAAAAATCGACCTTCACATTGAACCCAGTTTCAGTTCACAAATTAACTGCCAATGAATCACAATACCAAAGGGGATATCACAAACTGGCTGACTTCATTTTAGTTGAAGCAATTGCTCTTCCGGTGGCCTCCGGTCCTGAACTGAATACAAATCACTCTGATTTGAGAACTCAGTCTTGTCATGCCAGTGAAAAAAGCTAATAACAAAAGGAAATGGGTCCCTTGAAAGCTTCCCTTCATTCTGTTTGCAAGATGTAGCATGTTGATAAAAGGCACCCCAAAGCCAGTATATTCTGTTTGAACTGTAGACGATAAGAACGGTCAAGGCAGCGGAATGAAGAGCGGAGAAGGTAAAGAGTATCCTATGTGTCAACAGATGAGAAAGCGCTATTTGATGAGGAAACATAGCTGATAGAATCGCAGCCGAGTGTGAGAGATGAAGCAAAGGCCTTCGGCGATGTGGCTTTTTATATTTTGTTGTGTTTTTTTTTCTACATTCCTCTCTCTTGACTGCATAACTAAAACCTGTACTCCAGAATCTGACTGAAACAATGATCCAGTCAATCCAGCTGCAGTCCTAGAGCTCTACGGTAGTGCTAGAAGCTCTGACACCTTGTCAGAAATCAGAACGCTTCCATCAGAACACAGCAGACTGCACCTCAAGCCTGACATTTACAGGCAAGTACTCCTTCCAGAATTATGATGGACATGAGGCATGCAAACCTGTAAAATGATAGATATTTCTGTAACACTTTATAATACAGCCTGCGTCTTAACGTGCACTTGTGCAGCACTTGTAATGTATTTTCATGGTGTACTTTCTGTCCATTTAAAGTGTATTTACCCAGTACTTACAGTGTACCTTCCTATAACTTCCTTATATGTGTCAGTACATTCAAAATACTTACTTATAATATGAATGTTACTTATAATACTTTACCTATAATGCATATTATATATATATATATATATATATATATATATATATACTAATAAGCTGCACAGTACAGTGCAGCTGTACACATGAGGTTTCTTTATATTTGGCTTTATTCATTAATATTGAGATGTCAGGTACCAAGCTTATTACAAGTTTATTGCATGTCAAATTATGTCTTTTGTGCAGCTATAAACTTCAAATTATGTTGTGTGTTCACAGTCATTGACAGATGAGGTGTGCTTTGTGTATAATTTGCATGTCATTGTCATTTCTAACTTACATTACAGTGCAAAGCTTTTTAAAACTGCAGATGAAACAGCTTTTGTTCAACATTGTTACATTCCAATTGGAATACTTTAAATATTTTACAAAAAATGTAACTCTGCCCTAGAATTTCTCTTTAGGCTAAAACGAGAGTTCTGCAAGTGGTTTCTAAAGCTTGTGTAATTTCAAAGCACTTGCACTAAAGCACACATTTGTGGATGGAGCATGAATCGGTCAATTTTTAAAGGATTCTAGAACTGAGATGAGTCTGGAGCTTTTGAGCCTGGTGTATTGTGCAGCTTATGAGGAAGATAATGCGCCTGTGTGTGTGTGTGTGTGTGTGTGTCTGGTGTATATGAGACATAGTATAACTTCCCCCTACCCTCTCAGGTCATGAACCAGCTTAAGACCATGTAATACAGTAAGAATCCTCCTTCTGGCTCTGTCATTCTACCGACAAGATACTATTTATTTAACATGTTGAATTTCAATCCTTGCGCTAGGAATGTTTGATCTGATGGTTCCTATCACTTCCCAGCAGTTGATTACCAGCAATGTACGATCAGATTCTCTGATATGTAGCTTGGGGCTAGAAAACTTATGAACACCGAGCAGCGTCAGTATCTAATTTATAGTGTACTGTGTATTTGTATGTTTGCATTTTGAATTGATTATTGTAACTGCTTTGCATTCAAATCTTATTACATTCTTTGCCAGATTGCTGTTGCTAAATTATATTCTCAGAGACATTTGACTCTACTGAATAGGTGCATCTGCTTGTTATTATTAGCCTTGGTTCTGTGATCATGAATGCAGTTTGGCATAAAATATTGTGAAAGCTCTCAGATCACGTGTAGTCACAGGAATCAGATATTCCTAAATAAGGTTAAATTATGCTGGCCCCACATCAGCACTCACCCACTCGGTAGACTGCGATACAACTCTTCCACACTATCATCTCCAGGATTAGATATTTTAGATTATGCATCTGGTAATTTACCAGTTCAGTGGTATGAGAATCCATGTGAATTTACTTCTCGCTTTCCTATTATTAAGACTCAAATTCCCCAGTGAGAAACCCATACGGCATTCTTGCTTTAAGCTATACATGCTCATCTGCTCGACTAGCTCATTTATGCTTGTTGCAGACTTTTAGATCAAAGATAAATTCACTTGAGTATAGGCATTTAAGAATAGCTGCAAAGATTCAATGATTCCTGTTGCAGTGAAGACCAGAAAAGAGAAGGTACAGGAAAACCTGAAAAAAAAAAACAACAAAAAACAAAAATAGGACCACATTTCAGTTGCTCCTCTGAGATTGCTATATGCTTCAGGCTGCAGGTCAGACATGATTATTCTCTGATTGCACTGTGACTTTTGTGCTGTTTATGCTTGTTATTGGGTGATTGCTGCATCTGCAGCATTACCTGTAGGAAACCGAGAACGAAACAGGTGATTGGGAAGCTAAGGTTTGCTTTAGTTATAATCATGCAGCTGTTTCCTGAGACTACATATGATAAATGAGCTGCACTTTGGCCTGTTCTCTTCAGTCAGTTCAGAGACATAATTATGCGTCTTAATGTGACATTATGTTTGCTATGCATTTGCATGTCGATTTAACCCACCGTCATTTCATTTAGAGGGCTAATGTGCTCTGTCAGCATTTGTGTGGTCAAGCAGTAACATCATTTATTTATCATTTATTAACCCGCACCTTCACTCTGAGTGAATACAGCTCAGATCATTGGTTAATTGCGCTGCGCTGTGGCTGAGCAGTGAGCAGAGCAGGTGAGACTGACACAGTGCGATGATCATTTGTTCTGACAGGTGAGGATATATGCTGAGACGAGATAAAGAGATCCTAAAAGTTTAGTGCAAGCTCTAATACAGTTTTGCAAATGAGTTCTCGTAGTTTCTGTTGCAAGCTGTTTAATTAAATTATGAGAGCATGTTCAGTCAGGTGTTATTGCTGAAATCTAGGTTTGTGTTCAAAGCTTGATACAGCAACTTTGTGAAAAAACATTTGATGATATACAAATCAATATAGCTCAGCTTCCATAATGGTTGGATTTAAAAAACATTTTTTCTTAAGTGTGATACATGTAAATACTGCTCAGGTGAAATACCTAAGAATATAAGACTCTGTGTTTCCCCCCTGTTAAATGTTTAGAATGCAATACAATAAAAATCAGACATACTGGAACCAAAATTCATTCATTCATTCATTATCTGTAACCGCTTATCCAATTCAGGGTCGCGGTGGGTCCAGAGCCTACCTGGAATCATTGGGCGCAAGGCGGGAATACACCCTGGAGGGGGCGCCAGTCCTTCACAGCGCAACATAGACACACACACACATTCACTCACACCTACGGACACTTTTGAGTCACCAATCCACCTACCAACATACGTTTTTGGACTGTGGGAGGAAACCGGAGCACCCGGAGGAAACCCATGCAGACATGGGGAGAACACACCAAACTCCTCACAGACAGTCACCCGGAGCAGGAATCGAACCCACAACCTCCAGGTCCCTGGAGCTGCGTGACTGCGACACTACCTGCTGCACCACCGTGCTGCCCTGGAACCAAAATGAAAATTAAAATGATTTTAGTCAGAATTCTTACTACATTTTAATAAAGATTTGATGTCAGTTTTCTTTAGCAATCTGTTTTTACTGACATATTTAAAGCTAGTAATGCTAAATCAGTGCTACAGGGCCAGTGCTAACTTTGCATAGTCAGTGTTCCTGTCAGATGTTGATTCAGGTTTGTACCTTGACTTACATGAAACATTATTTCAAGATTAATGTGACGCAAACAGAACAGCAAATTCTACCTCCATCAATTTTCAGTGATTGCAAATATTTGCTGTACAGTACTGTGTAAGTAGCTTTGCTTTGTCTATAGCAAAGATAATTTAAAACAGTGCTCCAGAAAAATGAGTAAAGAGTATAGATGAGTGGACATGCCATGGATTAAAATGCTAGCCTAGCCATGATTCAAGCCAACATTCTTATCACTACATGCTTATTATTATTGGCTTATTATTAATAATGCTTATTAACCCCTGAGATAACAAGATGACCTCTAGCTAATATACAGTATTATAAGAGTAAAATGTAAGAGAATTTCTTACAAGAGGCGAGGTTGTGATTTTGCTTGTTTTCTTTTCTGTACTGTATTGTATTGTGATATTGGTATGCCATCCATGCCCTGTTATAATCTAATCTAGCTCTCTCTGTGAGGAAGCACTTACCCCCTCAGTGTCTTACAGATGAGGAAACAGTTTGGGTCGTTGTCTCCAGCCATTCTGAAAAGCAAGCGCAACGAAAAAAGACATGGGATCCGAAGCTAGAGATGAAACTGATGTTTGCTTTAATACGCTTTTCTGTGTAAGAAACATCTGTTTTAGCGTCATGGATTGCACCAGCAAGGTTCCTATGAGTGAAGATCATGATTGCCGTGAGATTTGTATCTGATTCTTGGTGTGTGTTCGTTTAGCCTTCACATAACCTCACTCATGTCTTTACCAGCTGGAGAGGCAATTAAATAGCTGCTATGTTCAGGAGATACACAAGCAGGGATTGAAGAATGTTTAAAGACGGTTTGCTATGGGTGTCTGTAGTTTACGCTGTATGGATAAATAATGTGTTCCTATGCATTAGTCATTCACAGTGCATGATGTTTAGTTCACTGTGTTGTGATGAATTTGTTTCATGTGTCACTGCAAAGCCATCACCTTTGCTGATTAGGCCACATTGGCCTTTTAGTGAAAATGCATCAGCTATTGAGAGTAATGGTTTTACATAAGCACAATCTATCTGCGCTCATATTTGACCTTTGGGGGCTGACATTTCATTGTCAGTCCTTTCTCTGGAACCCTGCACCTATCTGAGGTGGGAAGCGCTGTAATGTTGTTCCACGCTGTCGGATTTATGGAAATGAATCGTGGGTATCCAAGGCGATGTGCTTGTGTGACAAAATGACTAACAGCAACATGTGTGCTGCATCAAAATGCAGACTTTACCTGCACTATTGTGTCTGTTTGTGTCTGTTTGGGTTTAAAAGAGTTTGTCTGGTGTTGACATTAGTCGTCTGATATTTTATTTGTACTAATCAAACTTATTAAGAGAATGTCAAACAATAATATCAATAAAAGCAATAATTAACAGGCAGACCATGCACAGAATTTGAAGAATTTTAATGAACTTTACTGCAATGTTTGCAGATTCATTGAAAAGGTAAATGAAGGTTCATTTTCGGCCAATGAAACTCCTAAAAACTCAGCACTGTTTGTCCAAATGATACATTTAGAAGTTATGTCTAAGATGAAAACCCCTTAATGTCTTAAAAGTGGCTTAGATGCAGCTCTAGATATTTGCTCAGTATGCACTGATCCATAGATCTCAGAAAACTCAGAAGTTGTTCCTGTCTGAATTTGTGTTTTTGAGACTGTCACTGCAGTTTAAAAGCAGAAATTCTCAGCCATGTTTTGGAGTGTTTATTTCACTTACAATATGTCTGCAAGTAAACATCACATGGACAGGTTACGAAGGGTAAAACATTTAATCAGAGGGAAGTTTTAAATGAGTAATTGTGGGAGTAATTGTATTTTAATCAGTAGTCATGCATCCTAATCCTGATAATGTGTACACAGAGTTGTCTTAAGGAAACTGCTGTTTTTTTTTTAATGATTTTTTTTTTTTATGTATTGTATGCTAGAAACACTTTAGGACCCAGTCGCAATAAGTTGACCTTAAATGTTCCTGGCTGAATCAGTTATGTATTCCACTAACTACTGTCAAAATTATTATAATTATATGCACATGTGTCAAATGAGTGTAATTACAGGTTACTAATGTGATTATAATTAGAGAGCAGCTGATCACTTTAAACATTCTGGTCTATGGTTTGTTTTGTATTGTATTGTATGACAAACTTTATCAAATTGATCCAGTTTGCATATGAATCTAAAGGGCTTTTTTTAAACATTGTGTCTGTTAGTGAAAACATTTTGCTTTTTCAAGTAAATACAAATAGTTCTCTTCTCAGCGTGAAAGATGTGGATGTAAGGGAAAACAGTGCTGTGCAGACATGACTGCATTACAGTGATAACATGTATGAAGCCGATGGCAGAGCTGATCTATGCCTAGAGAGATGCTTTTTGTGTGTTTTTGTGTGTTTATGTGTGTGTGTGTGTGTGTGTGTTTTGAGAAATGAAAGTGAAGCAGCAGGGGTATTCTCTGCTCTTACATCGGTGACATGCTCATGGCACCATCTCACCGTAGAGCACTGTGATTGTACATACAGATTAGGGTCACATTAGGCAGGTGTGACTTTTGTGGCATAAAAGACAAATACACACACCCTCTCTCTCACACACACACACACACACACACACAGAAAGATAGAAATAATAAAAAAGGATGAGAGAGAGTGTGGGAGAGAGCCTAATAATGTCTGTTTTTGTGTCCGTGTTATTGCGTATGAGTGTGTCGTTGTGTGTATGACTTTGAAGTCTCTCTGCAGTCTGTCATCTTTCTCCTCTTCGTACATTTATGTTCAGTAAGCACACAAAGTCAAGCATAGAACTTCCATAGTAAAAATAAACCCTGCAGGGACGCCTGTGCTGAACTCTTGACTTCTCAAATTGTTTGGTCCTGAAAATAAATATTAATACATACAATACATAAATACAAATAAATACACAATGCTTGTGTACTTTCAGGTGTTAAATAACCCTTGGAGGAACAAATATCAGTGGTGGGAGCAAACCGAATTTACAAATGCATCTATATAATGTACAAATAGTTTGTTCATTACAGTTAATAAAAGCACTTTATAAAAATACATTTTTAGTCAATGTTTTTAGAATATGATCTGTTTTCATCTGATTTATAAAAATGGTTCTCTTGATAATAACATATTTTCTGTCTTGGTTCTATGGCACATTCAGAGGATAATGGTGAAGCGTGTTTCTGTATTTGAGCTGTTTGTCTTCAGTTGTTTTATCTTCACTTGGTTCCCTTTGGCCAGTTCATAATAGAAAAAATAAATGATTGCATTTTGTCTTATTTTCCTTTATGTTCACATTATCATATCACACATATAACCAAAACGTCAGATCTAAAATCACCACTGACTTGACAGCTATAACTCCACTGAACTCTCTGATTCTAACAGTTCTCAGTTTTAAATGAGCTCATGGTGTACATGTCCTGTGATGCGTGAAAATTTGTGAACCTTAGAGTTTTCAATATTTCTGCATAAATGTAACGTAACACATGAGCAACTTTTTAAGGCCTGCAATTGGAACAAAAGGAACAGATAATACATTTTAAAAAACAACCAAAGGCCTTTCTCACATTGACTAATGCTAATCTTTAGGATTCCATCATCAGGAGGATGCTGAATAGAATAATGTGCATGGCAGAGCTGGAAGCAAAGCCACTACTCCCCAAAAAGAATACTGCTTCCTGTCTACAGTTAAAGATCAAGTGGACAAGCCAGGAGGCTATTGCAAAAATGTTTTATGGATGGACGAGGCCAAAGTTTTGCGTTTAAATTATAAGCATTTTGTCTAGAGAAAGCCAAACACAGCAATCTTCCATAAGAACATTATCCCACCATGAACTCTGCTGGTGGTAGTTTAATGGAGTGGGCCTGTTTTGCTGCCTCTGGGCTAGGATGGCTTGCCATATTTGATGGAACATTGAATTCTGAATTACAAGCAAAGGAAAATAGCAGTACATTTAATAAACTGAATCTCAAGAGAACAAGGTCAAGCAGCAAGACACCTACCCTTAGCAAACAAGTCATTCTATATTCCAAAGAATGGTTTAAGAAGAATAAATATTGTCTTGTAATATTTTGGAGCAGCCAAGTGAGACCCCTGACCACAGGTGAGCAGTTTATGTTGGAAAAGCCACCACCATCCCAGAGCTGTTCTGTATGGAGAAATTGGATAAAATCCCTCCAGGCTGCTGTGCAGAACCAATCAACAGTTACCGGAAACAATTTGTTGCAATTATTGCTGCACAAGGGGAGCACAAGACACTGAAGCAAAGGTTCACATATGTTAGACACTGACAGATCTGGTAAAATAAAGGTTTCATAAATAGAAAGCACCACTGGTCGTCTTGTTGCATCAGGTAGATATTCTAGAAGAATAAGCCATAGTACTTCTGAAAGGATCATTCACTCTCCAAAGGAAACTTTCTTAATTAATGGATTTTATTCCATTTTGGACCATTTCTGTTTATCCGTTCATCATTAGATTTTCACACAATGTGAAGGATAGCTGCTGTGTTTGAATAAAGTAGTAAAACAAAAATTAACAAAAATGGAGATACATATTTTTCTTTGAACAAATGATATGATAAATACATACAAACCTAAATGACAGACAAAAATTTGTATGTTCCATCTACAGGCAGGCACAGCGGTAGGAACACCAGCAGAGAGACAGGCAGAGAGACAGGCAGGCAGCCACAGCGGTAGGAAGACCAGCAGAGAGACAGGCAGAGAGACAGACAGGCAGGCACAGTGGTAGGAAAACCAGCAGAGAGACAGGCAGAGAGACAGACAGGCAGGCACAGATGCAGGCAGGTAGTGGGACAAGCATATTCCTAATGGGTTGGGACAATTTAGGTGTCTTTAGTCCTGTTTGCATTCATACTTCAGTCAATCCACAGTTATGTTTGACATGGTTCAAATGACAGTGTTCAGTTTTTCTGACAAACTGCACCAACTGAGCAACCATAGAATGTTTTTCTATACGTGATGATGTGGTGGATACTTTTAATCTGCCTTTCACATATTTTATAATCATCCATGGTCCTCTCTTTAACCTGTGCATGACTGTAACATGAATATATTTGTATTCTTTGCATGTGTTCTTTTGCTGACGCATAAATTATAGCATTTCACTTACATGTTTGAGAGGAACTAAGTGCATTTGAACACTTAAGCTGTTTAGATTTGAACTATATCTTCACTGTGATCTCTAAAATGTTAACTTTACAGGAGGTGAAACCTTCTTAACTTAAACAACTGCTGGAGAATTTCAATTATATTTATTTATGTCATCTATATAATCACTGCTGTTATGGGTAGTAACTGTGCATTTTCTTTGTATTTATGACTCTGAGTGCACATGGTGCTTGTAGAAGCACTACATGCACTCAGTTAATTATCTCTGTGTGCTCTGAACTCTTAAACTCCTCACAGGCAGCTAAGGAGGAGTCACAATTTGCTCAGTGTCTGACACCATGTCCTCATCAGGTGAGTGGAGGGAGACACTAAGAGCTTTCTTTTTAACCTGTGAATAACCTCACAGCAGGAAGTAATCTAGTAAATTGCTAATTGGTATGTTTTGCTGTCTGGCAGAGTTGCCGACAATGCACTGTGAAGTTTTCACCAAATTTTTGTAAATTGATCTTGCCCTTTAGATGACATTTGTTAGCTTTGATAATTATCTTTCGTTGTTGTTTTTTTGTCCACACTGAATCTCAATGATACAAAGAGAAAATAAAACAACAGTGCAAAACTTCTATTGAAAGCACATTCTGTTAGCTATCAGCGACGTTCTAAGTTCTTAAGTTCAGACCTGTTTCTGATATGTAATCTGTTGAAAATAAATACAGTTGTTGATCCATTTAACTCTTTACCAAATATATGTACCCATATTATTATAGAGGAAAAACACATATTTTATTGTGTATATTTATTTTCAATTACGTGGAAACCAGCAGGCGATAGAAATTATGCACTAAAAGTAGGATAATTCCATGTTTAATTCATCTTTTCAGCAAAACAGTTCATTTTACCAATAATATACAGATTCTTGCATACGAATGAACACCCACTGTATTTGTAAAGGTTTAGTGTTAGTTGTCAGAGACAGGTTGTGGGAGTGTGTTGCTAGGGAGATTCCTCTAGGAACAGTGAGCTGTGATAACTGTGCTGTATGCTGCTGCACATGGCCGTCCCAGCCCGGAGCACATTAGCTCTGCCAGAGCTCTGCCAGACCATAAAGTCCAAACGGCCCGAGCAGAAATCAGTATTCCTCTCTGCCTTTTTTTCACACTGCTCTTCTGGACCACTGAGATATGACACACATGACTTGGAATGCTGTTACATTTTGAGTGGAACAAGTTCAAGTTGTGCTTTAGATTATAGTTCCAGAGAAGAGTTAGATTATCACTTTACACATGCAGTTATGATAGAGAGCTTTCCCCACCCCCTAACATCTGATAGTGGGAGTTCAAGGCAGTGGGGCCTTACGTGCTAAAATGCTTTGGTGGCAATTTGGGACTTAAATTTTTGGCAAGCATGCTCCAATTCAAGCCCAATCCAATATATACTCTGACTATTATGTGTATGTGTAATTAATTAATTAATTAATTAATTTATTTATTTAACTATATAAACTATAAGGCACGTTATATTGTTGTGAAAATGCATGGATTTATATTGAAAGCACATTCAACTTTACTGTTCATGTATTACTTTTTCTGCTAAAAGATTTAATTATTTGTTGGCTGTGTTAACCTCATGGCTATTAGGGCGTCAATGTCAGATCAGATCACCGTATTCAGATACTTAAGTAATAATTGTCGCAAGCCTACGCATGTCAAGCATGATTGACTTGTTTGACATGATTGAGTCATGTTTTCATGACTGCTATATGATTGTTTTCCAAAGGCATATGAATGCAAAATGACAGGTGAATTATGTATTTAGACTTCAAGGTATATAAGAAACCGGATTCAGGAGAGTGTTGGACGTACAGTGGATCAGCATTCATCTCTTAGCACACAGTAATGAGACAGCACTTACCAGACAATGACAATCATTTTTGCTTGTTTATGGCAAACTGTTCTCTTAATGCACCAATTTTATTTTTAATCAGGACTTCTATGTGTTTTTATCAAACTTTTTCTCTCTTGTGACACAGAGTGTTCAAGTTTGTCTTGTAGCAGCTCAGCTTTTCATTTTGTGCCATTTCTTTTGTGTTTTGTTGTGCCCCTGGTTCACAAGAGGATACCAATTGCTGGCTGAAAACATTTTTCACCCCATGTTATATTTAATGACCCACTGCTTTCTTTCGCATAATTAGAATGCAGAAACAATTATGGAACCTCCTGTCAAAGCACTTACCACCTTTCACTTCACTCTCAGTGCCCATCTAATGTATAACCCAGTGGCCTTTGGAAAACTCTGGTTCTGAGTGCCTGTGCTTTACTGAGAGCTCAAGGTTGTGCTGAATGAGTGATAAAAACTGCAACGATGTTTCAGAGCCCAACTGCGGCTGTATTTTCAGAGCTCTCAGTAAGTAAACTTCAGTAAAGTGGGACTCTAGCGGTTGGGTTTGCAGCATTCTATTGCAGAATGGCCCTTTGTGCCTTACTGTGCCTACTCAGGCAACTGGCCAAGCATTCTCTGGTGTGACCACTCTTAACCTATTGTCTGAGTTTGTAACAATCGCATAACTATAAGCTAATAACACATAATAATGGGGTTTAAGGTTTTAGTAATAATTTAATAGATGTGTAATAATATATTGTGCTGTTGTTAATAGATTGTTTATGTTAATCTGTATAGTTTCCAGTCACCTGCTCTAGCATTCCTAATCACTCCCTGTCTTGTGTCCTTTGAAATGTGTTACATTCCGATTATAAAAATTGTGACAATACAGATTTGTGAACCTGATATCCAAAGGTTTACAGTGGAAACAATATCATATCACCCACCTTTGTTGTTATCTTCACATTTTAGTGGTACATCTCAGTACTGGGCACAGTAACTGTGGTAATTAAAGCCACCTTCAAGCTACATCACTGAATATATAATTTTTAAGATGCATCTAAACATTAGATAATTAAAGGTAATTAATATAACTTACATATGTCATATGTTGGGGCACGTCAAATTATGTGTTTTGATTTTTAAGTGAAAATACGTGCAAATCCTCTACACAGAAAACCAACCTCTGCACAACAGACGTGCGATAACTGATTACTTGCTAAGTGTGTGTTGTTTTCAAAATTTAAGAACATCAGAAAGGAAACAAGTTATTGGAGGCAGTATATAAATACGGAGGAAAACTTTTCCCTTTTGGGAAGAATGTGATTACAGAAGTTAGGCTTTTTTCAGTGCTCCATGTTGAATTGAAGCTGTACAGTTGGCCTGTAGTCCGTGTAAAATTTGCCTGAAGATGTGAGCTGTCAGGTTAGATTTTAGTGCCTCTATGTCTCTGTCTTTCTCCCCCTCTTCTTGTGCAGTGGTCTTTAGTGATGCTACTCTTCTGTGTTTGTGTTCGATCGCAGGCTGCTGAGGGAGAACTGGAGGAGAAGGGCTAATTTTCTCTCTCTGCTCCTTACAGCTGCAGCTCTGTGCTAGGTGTTGTTCTTTAAAGCGTGCAAAGGTGCCCAAAGAGACGTGGTCTGTCTCTTCTCGGAGTCTGTCATTAATGCAAAGGTCAGCACAGGTGGGGGGAAGAGCGCCATGCTCACCGCACTTCATACCAATCTCAGATAAAAGTCAGAGATGAAAGACTAACTCTGTCTCCAAATCTTCAATGAGCTCTACATGGACTTGCTTTTATAGAATGATGTGCTCTAGGGATCATTGGCTGTTTTTTAAGCCTTCTACGTTTTGGTGCACCTTTTATTACACAGCCTTCCCATTCACGGCTCATACCTCCATAGGCCAAATCTAACCTGAAACAGAGATAGCATAAAAATTCCTGATTTGCTGAACAGTACTGAGCTCCTGGCTGCTCTGGAGCACTTTTTCATTTATCTGAGTTAAACAGTTTTATCTGATGTCCATCTGAATTGAGGTCAGTGAGAAGGCCCTTAATTAATGCTAGGATTACAGTATCACACAATCCTCTAAGGCACTGATGGTAATGAATGGATGGGGCTTCGGTCCATTTAATTTGCCAGCTCTAGTCGAGCGCTCCTGTTCCTTATCCCATTTACTCATTCAGTAACTCACTGTCACTGCTCGGTTTTATTTCGAAGTGCATTTAATATGACAAAATGAAACCCATTCAGGTTCAATGGGAAATTCATTAAAAGCTCACAATTAATGCATTCAGTAGTGTTTCTTTCGTTGCATCACAGTCAAGCTTTTGAATCACACACGGTACTACAATCAGATGGGCAGAAAAACAATCTCAAGACTTTTTGCTGTATAACATATACTTTCACAGACCTAAGATGTTTGCATTGATGTTGAGCCTTTTATCAACTACTCCACACAGACTGGCATTGATAATCATATGTATTTTCTTGAACTATAACAACTACTATTATAATAAGAGTAATATAATGGATGCTTTGATGTGATTCAGATGGATGGACAGGTCATTGCATGTAACAAACAAATAGAAAGTCAGTTGAAGGTTTTACTTAGAAGGAAATGTGTGAGCCTGGAACCATACACAAACAACTACTATTAGTGTGTGAGAAAAGCAATGTTGAAACCTATACAATTTATAAAATATTTCATTATATTTAACTACATCCATCATTATTTGTTACTACTTATATTTCATTGCAGATAAATATGACTGAACATATGACTGACAATACAGGAGCACTTTATATTTCTACAATTACAGATTGTAGTGGTGGTCATGTGATGAGTGATGTAATGTGGTCTTTGACAACACACACTAACACACCACCATCATGTCAGTGTCACTACAATGCTGATGAAAGATCTTCCACCAAAATCAACATGCTCTGTTTTGGTCTACTGGTGGTGCTGACCATTGTTGAGCAGAGAGAAATAAAGATGCAAAGAAATTATGCAAAGAAACAGGTGAACTGCAATTTGTAATCGTAGAACTACAAAGTTCTCCTGTATGGTCAGTGGAGCTGAGAAAATACACAATGAGTGTAGATGCAAAGTAGGTGTATTTAATCCAGTAATATTTTATATAAAAGGATTTATTGAAATGTTGTCCCTCATGCATCATCTTCAGTTTGTTAGTGTACAGAATTTACAAAAGGGTCAAAATAAATACTTTTTGAACATTTGCATCGGCTACCAGAGACCTCTAAAATCACACTCTACTTTTTGTCTCCTCTTTAGGCTTCATGGTAACATCTCAGTGGTTAATGTTACCTTTAAGTCTACAGAGGAGAATAGTGCTAAAACAGAATTGTTGCTGAGAAGTAGAGTGTGGTTTTAGAGGAGGCAGTGTTGCTGGAGTGTGGAGACATTGGATCAGTTAAGCAGCCAAGCTTTGATCTGAGGGGCTCGTGCTAATGGTTGTTGAAGGCATGACTGGCCTGCTGACAGCATAATGCCCAGATCTGCAGTATTAGTGTCAAGGTGCTTGAATCATGCTCTGTTCACAGAGTGCCTCCTTTGGCTTGATTTGGGCTAATTTTACCCTCCGACAAGATTTCCCGAAACGCTTGGAATATCTCTTCCCTGAGGCCTGAATTGGGGCAAGATAGGGCTTTCCAAATTACCCCAATGTTTTGAAAAACAAGTGTTGCTGTGCTCTTAGTGGGTGTATTTAAGAAAAGAATATTAAATGAGGAGGATGCTCTGATTCCAGGATTTGACTCATGGAGGCCTTGTTATCCCTCAGTAGGCTACATTAGTAATCATCTTAGTGATGCAGATTACATCTCTGTACAGTAACCAAACACAGCCTTCCTGACTCAGTAATCTGCTGCAAACTTTGAAGTGATTGCCCTCCTCCACAACCTCAGTATTTAATAGTCTGTATTTAATTATGGAAATGGGTCAAGTTATGCGTCAGTCAAAATGGCTTAACTTTGCACAACAACACATGCTATTTACGTCTGTGTTTGTCTCCTGGTCATTCTGATTTTTAATAATCTGCAAATTCTGCTAAGCTAATAGTCACTGTACAGGAGTTTTATTGTTCAGAGAAATCCCAGCAAGTGCGCTATAACTTTTACGCCAAAAATAGCTCAGGACATTCAAGCTACTTCAGGACTAATGATGTCTCAGGAGCTAATTAAAAAGATAATCGCTTGCCAGCTGAAAAATATGTTTTTAATGTTATACATAAGATGCGTATAATCATACCTTTACCCACCTTGCAGTACAAGAACAATGCTGCTCTTTTATTTAAATGTCACCTCTAAGTGCTGTTGTTTGATGAGGCTTTTCGCATTTTGACTGCAGTCTAGCGGCTTAGACTCTGTTTTGATGCTTTTAGCACGATCAGGCTGCTAAGAGATCAAAATATAATGTATTATGTATTGTGAGGCTATTACTCTGGACGCATTGCACCAAACACTACTAAGAATTTCATGAGATAAATAATCTAACTTTGACATTGGAAACTCCATAGTCGGATGGCAAACAGCTTAATATGCACTACATAATTTTAAGCCTGATTGTTCCAGTTGCAGACACATTTTTTGGGAAACTAAACACCCAACTCTGCATCAGATTGATGCAAGAGAACAAATCACTAACAACTGTAAAAAAAACATTGCAAACTGGTGGTTGGAGAAAATATGTGTGAATATTAGCTGAGGATGCTGCTCACCACTACTAATTTTGGGTTTGGATTGAATATTTGTGGCAGATTGTTGCCAATAGCCACTCACATACTGTGCCCATTTTACACCAATTAGTGCAGAAACAACTTCACCAAGTTCCTCACTCTCCTTTTTTGGCATTACTTGTATTTATTACTGTGAGGGATTGTGATTTCATAATCTTTGTGGCCAGGTAATGTTGTCTAGTGTGAGCAGTGCAGTACGGTCAAACTGTAATTTGTAAAGGGTGGACCTAAATGGCTGAAATGTTTTATATATTATCTGGGTAAAGTTAACACTGCACACTCAGTTAAATGATATAGCATTCATTAAATGTATAATATTCATTAAACAGCTGCTTAAATAGTGCTGGAACCATGAAAAACATCAGCACAGAAAAGCCATTTGATAAATACAAAAATCTATGCAGCTCTTAAGATGCTGGGAATGCTAATATTTTGTATCAAAGCTACTACTCATCGCTGGGAATCTTATGAGTAAGTGCAAATGTTTGTAATGTGGGACATGTGATAAATATGGCTGTGTTCCACCGTCCAAAACACACTGCCTTTCACAGCATAAGGCTGCTCTGTGTTTTACTGCCTTGTGGGACGCTACTACCATTAACAACGACTGATCTAATGACCCGTGTGGGACCTGTAGTTATAGCCCTCTTTCCTTGGGGCAATTTATCTAGATGCACATTCTTTTACACACACGCACGCACACACAAACACACACACACACAAACACACATGCCCAGACTCACACTCTTACCTTTAGGCCATTTATCTACATAGCAGGAGCCTGTGCCATTAAGACGTGTTGCCAAAAAGATGTATGTTTGCTTTTGTAAAACTTCACACAGCCTGGTACAGTGTGCAGTACAGTATGCTGTACACAGCCATCCAGCACGCAGCCATGAGATCATTGAGATAAATCATCTGAATTAACATCAGAGTGTGCAATTATCCACAAGCATTTGACATTAATCTTTAACAGTCCTGTGAAGCTTCATGTTGTTTTGTGGTGTTCCTACTGTTCCTAGCACAGACCAAAGCTGAAGTCTGTTGAAGTGAACTCTCCTGCTGTGTCTGTACATTAGCTTTCTGCATTTTCACTCAGCAGCCCGTTTGTTGGCAGACACTGCAAATTCAGGCTGCCAAGAAAACACATTAACAAAATAATTCTGGGTTAATTGTCATGCATGGTGGCACTTTGGGCTGTTTTGTGTGTGGGCGAGAGAGACAGACACTGCATCATCACACTGTAGTTTGGGGGAAACTTGTCCACATGTGAAACTAAGCTGAATTTTGGAAGTCCTTTAAGTTTTTTGAAGCAAAGGAACAACGTGTTCTTCTATTTTGGATTAAAATAATACCTGCATTCTTTGATTAATGCATTGTTCAATGTTTTTTTTTTTTTTTTTTTTGATAAGGGCTTTCTTAATTTGCTAATCTATACGGGCAATGTAGAAAAATGCCACTTAAATATATCGTCCACTGTGCTCATTATCCATACACCTTATTTTTGTTGTTTGATGAACAGATTACTTTAGATATTCCCCAAACCTGCCAAGCTTAAACAGTAATTTGGTTTGTTTGTACTACAGAGTCTAGGGACCACTCTAATTTGCAGCCATTGAATGGTGACAATTTGAGGCAATTATATGTTTAAATGATCTAATTTCTGGATCCTGAAACATTTAAATTAAGATAGTGTGAGTAGCCTGAAATTAACTGAAATTAGTTTGCTAATTTTTCCATCTAACTTGTTGAAACTTGAATGTACTGCGGATTTGTAAATTTGATCTGAAGAACTGCTGTAGCTGTGTGTGCTATAGACTACAATGTAAAGTTACGGGACACTGTAGTAGAGAAGTGCAGTTACTTACCACTGATAATAACTAAAGCTTGTAAATGACAGTTTCAACTGAAAACATGTTTGTCGTCATAGGAGGAAAAAATATGTTTTATTATGAAATATTATTCATGTGCAGGCAGTTTCAAAGGGTTAATTATGGTCCTGTGCCAGGGGCGTTGTGACATATAGACATTTGAGCGTGGAAGAGGTCGACCTCTCTCTGATAACTATTGCATAATCAGCACAAAACCTGTTCATTTCTTCCAGTGAGTGTCTGATTGCCCATTCTGTTGTACAAGGTTGTGTGTGTGTGTGTGTGTGTGCGACTCACAAAGCACAACAGCTTTTTTTGTCTCTGTCAAGAAAAGGTTCATTGTTCAAACTTGGTCTTTCACCTCTTTCAATGTATTCTCACATTAATTATTCATTCTGGAAACTACTGTAAGCCCAGCTAAAATATTCTGGCAACATTAGCAGAGACTCTCTGTAGACTTGAAAAAAGCTCTGAATGGTTTGTGGGGAGGTGGGGGTGGAGGATGGGGGGGGGGAAGCAGTGTGATATTTTACATAAGTATACATTTTTTTCTGAAGGAACATCAAAGGAGGGATGATAAATTATAAGCACTGTTGTGCTTTCGAACTTGTTTATCCCTGCCATGACAATAAAACCCTTCCCAAAACCCTGTATGCCTCTATAACTGCAGCTCGGAGCAAGGCTGTTTATGTCGGAGGATGTTGCCGGAATGACAGGAGACATCTTCAAAACCCTGCTGCAAAAAAACAAGTAGTTATTTCCACAGTATTACCATCCAAAGTGAATGAAATTGGCCTGCAATTGAGCCATGCCAAAATGATATTAGCTTATTACCTAGAGGTTTTGTAGGTTTGACAGTGTAAACGCCATACACTGCTTATGCTCAAAGCTACATGTGTGTTCAGGGGGGAGCTGGAGAGAGTTAAGAATCAGGGATTGCCAATCACAGGTTAGGCAGAGGGAGAGATGTGTCAAGGATGAAGGTGCTACTTCAATTCTGAGAAGAGAGCTGGGCTATAGTATAGCTTCAGATCCTTCTCCACACATCCAAATCGGAGAGAAATCCATCTCAGGATAAGTGCTCTCTGGGGGAGGATGCCACAAATGGGCCGATTTCAGGGCTTGCTGTAATTGATAATATGCTGGAGGAAAGAGTTGATCTCCGTCAGTGTTGAGACTCATCTGGAAGCTATGAAACACCTGAGTAGAACCATTCAGCAGTATTATGCTCACTGTTGAATAATGCATATTTTTTTGGGATTTTCCCCCCTGCTTTTATGCTACCCCCCAGTGGCCCTGACATTGTCACTTCTCAGTGTCAGTGGAAAACCAGCTGCAGAACCACCTGCGCACTGAAGTGAGAAACAGCAGCTGTTTTGGGATCAGTCCTGCCACACGTCTTAGAACAGTAGTCATGGGCTCCCTGCAAGTATTAGCCTCCCTTGCTCCGCGGTTGACCTTGTGGAAATTGGTGGCCGGGCCCACTGGGGACCCTCGAGCCTTCAGGTCACTCTTCGCTGGGTATCGTCTCTCTCTGCAGACTCTGTCATTTGCCGGCTGTCCTCTGCAGGCAATATTGTACTACACACCCCATCTCACGTAAGTGAGTAGATATCTCATACAGTGGCTTCAATTGCTCTTCATTTTTAAGTAGCATGTTGTTTCAATGCAAAAGAAAAACAAAAAACAAGACAAAAAAAAATAAAAAATCAGGGTAACCTTGGGAAATGAGAGATTCAAGGTCTGAATATATATGTGTGTAGTGTACAGTATGCACTTGTGCGACACACACTTACAATAGAGTGTTTATGTCTGGTAAAGAAAATGTCAGAATATGGAATAGGAGAGAGATTCTCATTTTATGAGCTGACATTGTTGAAAATAAGCCTGAAAGCAGTAGGGAGTGACCTTGAAGCTCTGATTAAGAGACTGATGGATATGAATGTATTGACGGTGGAGATCCATTTGCCTGCTTTCCATTCTCCCACTGTAATTAGCACAGAGGAGAGGAGAAGAAGGTCACAATGTACTTTTGTTCCCAAGTAGGGGTTATAGCACCATTACCTTTTTGCCCTTTAACATGAACCAGCACTGAAAGAAATTAAGGAAAATTTTGCTTGACTTCTGCAAGAATAAAAGGCTATATTTATACCAAGCTGGACGAGTTGGGCGATCATTACAATTGTCACCTGCATTTGATTTATTATAGCAATGTTGTGATATCAGTAGCTTTACCTCAGCTTCACTGATAATTGTTATTAAAAGAATGCAAATAGCAGATGGTATAATTTTACTAGTCAACAGTCAACAAAGTGACACTTTTAAAGAGCCCATATCATGGAAAACTACATTCACAAATATTAGTAAAAAAAATTAAATATGAAAATATCATTAATAAGGTTAATGTACAAGAACCTAATCTAAAAAATAAAAATTCTATGCAGCTGTGGAGCAGCAGGTAGTGTCACAGTCACACAGCTCCAGGGACCTGGAGGTTGTGAGTTCAAGTCTGTTTTGGCTAGTTTAAGTACACGAAAACACACACAAACACACACGCAGTTTCAGTGGAATTGTTTGCTTAAATTATTATTTAGTAAATGTAATATACTGTTTAATATAATTGTAATATGTAATATAATATGTTTTCATGTCTCCCAGCTCTGTCCACACACAATCACAAAGGCTTCCTTTGTCATGGGTAATTTTCCCATGATAAGCAAGCAACAGCTTGTTCCTGTTGTATTCCAAACACTTTAAATTGGAAATGTCAGTGGTCTGCGAAAATGGCTGTAGGTTGGTATTTGTTGAATTGTGAAGACTTTTTTTCTAAGAAAGGATGGACACACATGTAGCATCTTTAATTTCCAATCACTACCTTCCTATCTCATTCCTCTTAGGGCCTCTTTTCCCAATTCAGACCTGTTTTTACCCAGATGCCTTTTTCATCTATTGATGTTGATGGGTGCATCTTGAGCCAGGCTGAGGAATTAAATAAAAAGGTAGGATGTATTCAGCAGAGCATGGCAGCAATCTTTAGAGAATAAAACAGAAAACATCACTGTGCACCACAGAGCACTCATGAAAACCCAGAACTCTCCCAGTAGACAGTTTGAATAGTCGTCTGAGACTGATTATGAAGACTGACAGTGACCTCTGTAAAGTTGAAGAAACACAGGCTCCTTAGTCGTCTCACTGGCTGATATATGCTCCTTTAATGTTGTTATTAAATATGTATCAGCAGCTTAGACCAGATTATTGAGTCTCTTTTTCATGTAGCTCTGCCAGGCAGATGCATATTGTTTAATGAAAGAAAGACTTTTTGATCAGCTAAACCATTGTGCCCAATGCCTCTGCTCTCTTGAGATATAATAATGTGACTCACACCCAAGGCGGATATTGTATTTCACAAGATGTTTCTAATGAAAACATCTTGTCAACCATGATGCCTTTTTAGAGCTACATTCACAAGTGTGCCATAATCGCAGCCAAACTGACCAAAGTGATCTCACATAATGTGGATCAGTGAATCTACTTAATGTTCCTCTAAATAGCCCCTTTATTGAAAGGCACAACCTGCTGTTGCAGATGTATTGTTTTGAAACCTTTCATCAGAACTGTGTATGGATTTGTGTGCTTCTTATTAAGAAAGCTGCTGTGTCCTTAGATTTGGAGACTTTTGACATTTTGTTTAAGGTCGCAGCAATGCACAGGAAATGCTGGACTGTGCACTAAAGTAGCCTGGTTGTTATGGTATCTCAAACACTTTGCCACTTTGGAGTGGAAAATGTAGCCCACGTCAGTGTGATATTTTGAGCTTCTTCTCCTGAAGCTGAGATAATTAGAGATAAATTTTCACTGCATTAGCATTGTGCTGCTTTGTTGCAAACTTTAGTTCTTGCTTTCAGCAACCGTAATTCCATAAACTCTCCTGGGACAAATTAGGAGGTTATTACAACCTCAGTCTCTCGCTTACCCTCAAGAGATATAGAACTGTTTAGAGAAGGAGAACAATTCATTCAGGGCTCAACAGTGTGCAATGAGGAGTTTTGCACAAATTAAATTAATGTGTTCTAAAACATTTCTGCCATAACAGAGTGTAATCTGTTTCATTGACAGTATTAATTTTAAGTTGAGGTCAGTTGTGAAAGTGTTCATGCCAAAATGTGAATGAAGAACCTTTGGCTTCAGATAGAAAATAGTCTGCCTAGCTTAAGGACTCCTATATGTACTACAGGCATTCAGATGGATTAATGGAGTGGAAGTGAAGTGGAAACTACTCTCCATCTCCACTTATTGATGGGGTAATACTCTGAATTCCTGGGAGTGCCTGTAAGGAGGGCTCGGTTATATGCTTAAAAAAATAATACATCTTAGGTTATTTGTGCCCCTTGTAGCCAATAAGAAATATATCACCTTATTCATGCATCTCTGAAATAGCTTAAGGGTTTACACTCTTACATTGGACTAAGCAGCATCTGATGTAGGTACACTTTGATATAAACATATTGTTGCCTTCTAGGTTCAGAATATCTTCTTCAATAATAATTCAAATGCTGTTTAGAAACAATTAAGGCCTATTTTCTGATGATGAGGTGCAGAATCACTGATATCAAGAATGTGAATATTAGTCTGGTGGTGCCTCCTCTTATTGAAGATGATTGCTGAATGTCTACTAATTTACTTCAAGTAGCATTTAAAAGTAATGTTGTGTATAAATGCAACCTAGAAATTGTCAAATTGCTGCCATTGCTGAGCAGAAGACTCTACAGAATTACTGGACAATAGATATTGCTTTTGCATTATCACACACTACAGGCTACAGCAATGACCCTTGTGTTTATACTGACCAATTTCAGATGGTTCTGATGATAGATCTGTGAGTGTCACAAGACATTCACTTGCTTGTACAAATGTACATATTCTTTGTTGACATAATTCTGCTTTGTCTGAATACATAACTCAATGGCAAAAAAAAGCCTTATTTGTCATATTACAGGAGGCTGCATGGTAAAGACATATATTGCTATATTATGGGTTTAAAAAGAAAACTAATACTTATGCGATATGAGATATTTGTGAGATTTTGTAATGTTATCATAGTTTTAAGATGTGATGGTTGTGCATGATATTGATACTGCCGTCAACATAATTCTAAAACCAATTAAATACATTTAAACATACAATATTCAAAACATGCTCAGAGAAGCACAATAACTAAATAAATTTCCCTTGGTAATTTTAAGCATCATACTATCCAGCTCTAAAATGTGAGTGAAAGATTTTTGAGGGAAACACGTACATTAGAAGCCTACTGATCATTCAAAGTCAAGAAAATAAATGCATCTCAGTAGGAGCCCTTCTCTGTCTTGGCAGTTCATTTCAGGAGACGTGAGCTGGAGGCATTTTGTTTAGAATGGCCTTAAACCAGCCTGGCCCTTAACTTTCAATAAGTGTGTGTGGATTTGCTGTGATGGATGTTCTTCTCAGCATATTTACAGTGAAAAATGCACAAGTGTACGAGTTTGAAATTACTAGAAAGTGCTTCATGTTTCTTTTGTTGTTGTTTTCGTGGTGTGTCACAGAAAATTAATCTGAACCCCTGAGAGTCTACACGATGTTACTTTGCTCATATTAAGCTGGTGCTGTGCCGTTATGGGACATTAAATAAGGCAAATTCTTTTTATAATATTGTTTATTTATGAACTTAGCTAGGGCACCCTACCCAAGAACAAAAATTATGATTCTTGTCTCAGATTATGAACCTGCCTTTAGTATTTCATTTCCAACGCAGAGGGTGCCAGGTACGAGTATTTACCCCGTACGGAACTAATGTTGCAAAATCAGGCTTTACACGGAAATGCTGACAAGATAAAGGAAAGGAGCTCTGACCCCTAACTTCCTGTTTATGCTTTTATCTGTTCTTTCTGGGAATAAATGATACATCAGTGTCCCAGAAAATATTGTAATTATATCAGTGGGAGGAGAAACCCTGCTAGAGAGAACTCATCTCTGAGCTCTGTGCGGCCAGGGGTTCAGTTGCTACAGCCTGCAAATTGGGACGAGCCTAATAGCCTTCCATACAGGGAAAACACAATCACACACACATCCACCCACCCCCGCACACACATAGAGCAAGCAGTGTGAAGACAGAATAACTTGAGTGTTCTCTACTGAAAGAGATGGCTGCTGGTGATGCTCTTTCAGAGATATGCTTTGTGTCTGTCCGTCTGCTGCGTCCTTGCGAGGCGTCGTGTGGCTGTGAAACACACCATGGAGAGGAGCAAGGCCTTGATGATCTTCCGCTTTTTAGAAATATGTACGTAAAGATCACACTGATTACAGCCCTGTAAATGCCACTGGTGTTTTGAATGAGCGCATCTGGCTTTGCCCCACTAAGGGCTGTCAGTGTATAATCCCCATCCTCTCTCTCTCTCTCCGCCAGGATTTGTGACAGCTCTGATTCTTTTATATTTCCGGCTGCTCATGCCAGAGAAAGTGAAATTATACTCCATGTGCCTTCAAAGCAGAGCCTGTAAATGGGACCGAGCGCATCTCTCAGCAGGAGGAGCCGTGGGGCCTAAACGCACAGCCATCCTGGACCTGTATACTTGTTTTCTCAAATAAGGCTCAAGACACTGGTTTATAGACGGTTGCTTGTTAAGTCCATTAACTGATGATGGCTCCTGTTATTGTCCGTGCTGTTGTGATGGATTTGTGGGCCATTGAGGCTTATTATGAATGCACTAATCAATCAAAGTTTTATCTTTAGAGGACACTAGCCGCATATAGCCAAATATTGTAATTGGCAATATAGACTCTGCCCTCAAGTTCATTTATCTGATTGAATGTAGGAGTTGCTGATATGACAGTATGATGCAAGACTGAAAGGTTAATCATTTTTATATCGCAATCACAATTTAAAAGAATGTAGTTTTCAAACTGCAAAAACTGCTCTTTTAATTATTGCCGACATTTCCTACAATTTTGTATAAACAAATAGCAATCAAATCAATCAGAAGCAATCATACACCCAGGCAGTGTGTACATGGATACATGATTACAGTTTCCTGACATACTATTTTCAGGGTTTTGGTCTCAAGCTATAAAAAGGGGAATATACAAGACTTTGTTGCCCACAGAAATGTCTCAGACATAATGTTTAGAAAAAAAAATAATTTAAAATGCAGTATTTTTCAGAAAAAGGCCATTAGATATTTTCTTTAAATCACTTGTAATATAGCATCACTATCATCCTCATCCTTAATTATGTTTAGAAATATTTATCTGAGTGAAATGTTAATATAATCAGCATTTAAAATGCCCAAATCAACTGCTTTTTTCATGAATACTCTGGAGTCTATGAATGTAAATGTCAATTTGATGCTTAGCAATATTATTTTAAATAATTTTGTGATAAATAATTTCTTGAATCTGTAGAATGTGCGCTTTCCATTTCATCAAGAGGCTGTGCATGACTCACATCTGGAGTTATGAGCCTGTGGAGAGGGGTTAAGATACAAAACATACACATCGTCTGCCTTTCTGTGTGTTTTCGATGAAGGTGTCCATTTACATTTTGAGTGAAACTGAGCAGCGGACTCATAAATAATCACACAGTATGTTTTCACAAGAGACTTTTTAAAATCAGAAATTTTAAAATCAGATTTCAGGTTTTCAGCTTTAGAGCCAAATGACGCGAACTGTATGTCAAACAGAGCCTCATTACAGAGAGAGCTGAGATTGTTCTCAACAATTTCATATGGAATATATGGGGAATCACTGCATCTAAAGGCAAATGTTGGAAGACATGCAAAATTCAAGAAACTTCTCTTAGATGTCAGAGGGTTAAACAATGGACTTGAAGAGGCTTTGTGTAGCGTTTGCTGTTTGTCGGGAAATAGTGAGCTGGACTTGTCAGAAGTCCAAGAAAACATAATTGGTCTTTTTAGAATTTATGTTTTGTTTTGTTGATCTGTTACAATTACGTTACGTACACTGTATGCAAATGTTTGTGGACATCTGCTCATTCAAAATTTCTTCAGATTTTTTTTGCTGTTTGTCCCCTTTTGCTGCAGTAACAGTCTTTGTTTTGGGAGAAAGCTTTAGACCAAATGTTGAGACATCTCATGGTGTACTTGTTCTGGGCCATCTGTACCATGCCTGGGCATATTTGACCCCAGAAATCCAGTTTGTTTGGCTAGTGGCAGTGCTCTGTGCCATGCCATCTCCTCAAGCGGGCCCGGGGCATGGTTTAGTTAGACTCGGGTGCTGTTTGCGTCAGTTTGAACATGATCTCAATGCCCCAATACTCACAGTATACACACAGTGTGGCAAAGGGATCACTCTGGTCTGCTCACAGGCATATCGTAAACGTCTACTGCTGTGGTGCAGGGTTAGCTGGTAGTGTTTGCTGAGATATTTTGTAAAATCTGGGACTATTCACTTCCAAAAAACATCTTATAGGTGCAGTATGATTAAATGAAGACCCTAGCACCATTAAATACAATCCTGAAATCCACTGTATAGTGGAAAAGAGACCTTTTTTTCAGAATAAAACGTAGGCATGCTCTGGCCCAGAACATTAAAACACAGTGTTAGCACAGATCAGCGGAGGAGTGGCGGGGGACAACCTACTCCAGCACAGTTTGATTCATTCGGGCCAAATGTGAGAACACCCTCAGTAAGGAACAGATGCCATTCAGCCTGAAGAACATGAGTGAGGTCAGGTACTGATACTGGATGACTAGATCATAAATGACACTTCAGCTCATGCCAGAGTTATTGCATCACTTCAGAGAATACTATTTCACTGCTCCAAAGCCCAAAGCTGGATTTTTTATTACCCTTAAGCTAACAGTTGGCATTGAGCATGGTGATCTTCTCCTCAGATAGAGCTATCATTTAATTTGTAGTTGAGTACAATTGAACAATTCTGTCCACAATGTGTGCATCTTAAAATGACTGAATTCAATAATTAGAAGAGGTGTCTGTAAACATTTGGACATACAGTGCATTGTGAAAAATTCAGGTTCCTTGCTCCTAGGTTTTTGCCATATTGCCCACTCCTAATTGAATCTCTGCTGACCGCACCGTTTTATTTTCATTTTCAGTGCATCAGCTTTTTCTCAGCTTCCTTGTATTCCAGGTGCCTATTATCAGAAGTTTCTTGCTGATTAATGAATCTGTTTAGTGTCATGTCAGAAGTCTGGTCTGGGTTACATTACTGAACCATCTGTGCCACACATAAATTCAGGAGAAGGCTTGCTCTAAGTTTATAGGCTCAATCACAATTTCACCACCAAAAATTTGCAAATATTTATTCATTTATTCATTCAGCCATTCATCTTCTGTTACCACTTCAAAGTAATCAGAGTTGCAGTGAGACTTGAATCAATGGGTGTAAGGAACACACCCTGGACCTGGTGTCAGAATTTAGCAAAAAAAATAAAAAATATTGAAAATTATTATTATTTTAACTTTCTACTAAGTGCTACTCACAGGAGGTAAGTCCCTGAATGAACAAATAAATATTTGGTGTCCAGTTAGGAACATTCATTAATTCATTAATTCATCAATTCATTCACTGTCTGAATCACTGGGCACAATGAACACAACCTGGAGGGGGCGCCAGTCCTTCACAGGGCGTCACACACATATATTCACTTTTTGAGTCACCAATTCACTTACCAGCTTGTGTTTTTTAGGATTGTGGGAGGAAACCCACGCAAAAATGGGGAGAACACACCAAACTTCTCATAGACAATCACCCAGAGCGGTGAACATAAATACTAACTTTACAGCAGAATATTCAATTAATTTTGTACCATTTCTATTGCTTCATTCATCATGAATTTTTCATAGAGTGTGAAGGACAAATGCTGTGTTCAAATGATGCAGTAAACTGAAATTCAACAAACATTGAGATACATGTTTTTAAGGTTGGCCATGCTTGAAATATGTTTAGTACAAAATCTGTGAGGCATCCAGGCCACTGGGTGTCAGTGTAATGCCTGTTAACAGTATAAAGGAGAAGCATGGAAAAAAGAAATGGTGGTTTGCTCCTTTAATCCATTTTGTATTTTGTTCACAAAGACTCAGACATGGATGGACGAGCATGAATGATAGTCTTTAGCTGTACCGTCTGCAGCTGTTTGATATTCAAGCCACATACCCAGCACTGTGCAGATGTTCATCTTGACAACTTCAGAGTTTAACATCTTTCATGTTTTTTTATTTATTTCCACCTGTTTGACCATTAAGAAAAAAACCTGTTCTTTTGAGGACTTTTTTTGCATGAAATCCTCTTTCCTCAGAAGATGCAGTTTGTTGTGGTGCACAAAGAGTTCAACATTTGGCATCGTGATTGCAATAAAGAATTAGGCAGTGTAACGTAAGATCCAGTTCTTCCTCATCAGTGGCTTAATGCCATGGTGCATTTAACACGTAATATCTTGAGAGCTGGAAACACGTATTTAAGTATGGGTGGGGAGTGCTTTATATTCTTTGGTGGATTTGATTCATTCATGGCGTAATCAATTTGGAAACATGCTTTTCAAATGAGTGTTGTCCAAATCCCTATCATTCTTCTGCTTGTACTTTTTGCAGTAACTGTACACAGCCAAATCTCCCCTGTCAAATAAACTCCTACAGAGTGAAATTTACTCACTCTGAGTTGGATTGGATTCAGTTCAGCTGAGTAGGACTTAATCCTATAGCGGTGATTTTGTTCTGTACTTCCTGGACGCATTTGAGTTCTCGAGGTAGTCATGCTTAGTTGCCACTTAGGAATATGACACTGTGGAACAGATCATAATAATATGTCTGTTTCCTCACTCTGTGAAGTCTCCCTTTCAGTATGTCTCTTGCAATGCTTAGCAGCATATTAAATCCATAAATCTTCATTACAAGCATGATGGTTTAAAGCATCATTAATGTTCTGTTGCTCTAGATCTATGGTCTTGTGTCCTTGCTATTTCTTGCTGTTGTTCAGAGCATGACAAATGGCCTGAATGGAAGCTCTCAAAAGTAATAGTTTTAATGGTCCTAATGAAGCATTTAGTAAATGTTTAAATGGTTGAGAACATCTACTGCAATCTGGAAGCTAAAAATATTTAAGTGGAAGCCATTAACAACATGTTTGTGATCAAAATATAATCACATTTTCACTCTTTATTTCTACTGTCAGTGAGTGATAGAGAAACTTCACAGTTTACTTCTGACTCTCAGGAGCTTGTTATCACAGTCTGCTTTACTGACAGCTTACAGCAAGTCTTTAAAGGAAAAATTAATCTAGAACTGCTGCAGTTATGGCATGAAGAATAACTGACAGTAAACATCTGTAAAAGTGAAGAATAAATGTTAGAAGGCTGAATTTTCAGTGTTATTTGGACCAAATCTATGCACCAAATTAATTAATAAAAAAGAAATTGATTAAAATATTCGCTAGTTGTAAATAAAAATAATGAATGAATAAATTGGTCACAATACATTGCTTGATGAAATGGTTACTGGATTCACTGTAAACCACAGTAAAGTATTACCATTTAAATGTAAAATACTGCAATTACTCATAAGTTACAGCATCAACCAAAGTTAGGAACAGTTTCCCAGTGCCTGCAGCACCACACTGCATGTAATGTGGGTTTGTTTTGTGTCGGGGAAACAGAAAAACCATGGTGTGGAGGCCAATCTCACCTCGCTATCCTGATTTCACTCCCATCGAGATCAGGATGCGGAGGTGAGATTGGGCATCACACCAGGGCCCCTTGAAAATTGAGAAGTAAGCTCATGGCTAAATGACACTGATTCTCTTGTAAACACATTAATGACTGTAGGAATGTACTGATTTTTAAGGTAATACAAGGCTTTTTATGCAAAAAGGACACATTCTAGAGAAAATTACAAACTCACCACCTGTTCCATCTTAAAAGTGCAGTGCACCATTCCATCATAATTGGCACTATTATTTTATTGGAGTGCTTATTTGCTATTAAATTTTTAACACAAAGCAATGTACTAAACATAACCAAAACCAAACCAGACTTGTACAATGTTTAAATTATACATTGAACATAAACAAACAAAAAATACATAAATGCAGTGGTGTGTCACCCAACACTTTTTTGGCATTGTTTTAAATTAAATATACAGTACAGTGCAGTCTTAGGCACCTAAGATAATTATATATATTTAAACTAATGCCACCTCAGTAAGCATGGTGCTTGTTTAAAGTTATATATAATCACAGTAAATACAGAAAAATAATAATATTCAACAAATAAGAAACGTAAGATAATTTTATATTCTATAAAGTAGTAGGTGTGAGTGAGTTTGAAGAGCAATGTTTTGTTCAGATTCTCCTTGATTGTATGAATTTGTTAAATCAACTGCACACGTTATTTAAAATCATTATTTATTAACCGGTGAAGCTAGGTATTGGATGATAACCTTAATCCATGAGGAGAGACTTGGACAAAGTTAAACCACCACATTCACACACAGAATATGACACTTACTGGAATTTGGTTTTATTCTAATGTTAGGCGTTATCTTTCTTTGTTTGTTTTCTAGCAAAAAAACACTTACTGCTCTGATAAATAGCTTTTTAAATCTCATAAACTCTGGTGCCTAAAACTTTTGCACAGTACTGTATGAACAAATATTCTGAAAATTTGAAGGCATTATGCTGAGGGTCTGTGTTTGTGTTGTGTATTACTCCGCAGAAGACAGGTAACCTAACAATGATGTCAACGCTAACAAATCATATGTGGGGTGCCTAGCAGAACTGCTTTATGTAAATAAAATAGGATAATGTTGCTATGGTGAATAGATTTTTTCTGTGCCCCAACATGGAACAGATTCTGATTCTGTTCCCGTGCCAATTTTTGAACAGAGTAAAGAGGTACGGCACAGTGGACCGTTATCTGCTTTCTGATTTGAAAACAAAAGAAGATAACAAGTAAATAAAAACAGGAAAATGTCTGTGTAGTTTCTATGGCTGTGTTCAGAAGTTGAGGTATTGTTCTTCTCTGCTCTTTTTTCCCAGCTCAGCAGGACAGCTTCAGAGCCATACTTAATTCATTTAAATGGATAGAAATTGGCATAGTATACATGTGTATCACATATCACTATGATCTAAACCTGCTGTAAAAAATTATTAATATTAATATTTTATTATTTTACTGTCCTGATTTAGACGGAAATCAGCTCTGAATATCGCAGCTTTGATTTCCATTAAACGTGGTTCAGCTGGGGAGGGCCAAGGTTCAGAAATTCTGAATGGATCCAGTTCAAGAGCCAGATATGGTTGAAACTGGCATAAAGGAATGTGTGACAAAATTGAACTATTTTACCTCAAAGAAGACTGATAAACAATCTAATAATTTTTTCAGGCTTCTTTATCTTACAACCTAATAATAAATGGTGAAAACAAAGTATGGTATAATAACAATAATACACTCTAAGTTCATGCTATAAAATGAGATATTGGCATGTGTGTAACTGATCTTTAGGACTAATGGAAGATGTATCATGTATGAAATAAGCAGTCAGTGTCATGGCTGAATGTCCTAAGGAACATATCAGGTCAACTTGTGGGACAGGGTTTGGGGGTTATGGTGTGGGAGGAGGGCTATGCGAAAGAGTCTGAGACTTATTACATTTTCATGGATGCACAAAAGTAAAGGTGTAGAGTTACATGTAAACCACTTAGTTTACACCCTGGTTTACAGACCGGAGCGGGCCTTTAAATACAGACAACTGTAATAAACTAAAAACTGAGACACTGAAATGTGTTCTTATTAATTGTTCAGGCTTCTGTATACATGTTCTGTCTGTTTTCTTGACATTGAAATGTTAACGACTGTTGTCTGAAAATTAAAAAGTGGCCTCAGACTTTTGCACAGATCTACATCATCTGTCTCAAGTGTATTTTATCAGTCTCCCACACAAGGGAAATGTTCTATTAAGGTGTTAAACAGAGTAAAAAATGATTATGTAAATGATGCTCTTGTTTGTTATTGTAGAGAAAATTAATGCTAATTCACAAATCTAGCGCTAATTAAACATCACTGTGCCGTTTAATGTGGTTTATGAAATGTATCGACTTCTGGGCTCCTAAATGAACTGACTTTGAACCTCTTCTTTCTGTGCTTGTTTCAGCTTATGAAGCTTTAGTCTGAACCTTGGCGAAGGTCAGCTATAACTGCGAGAGTTCAGCTCTGTGATAACATTTGTGTGTAAAGGCTTTGACCTCAATCCTTCTGCGAGGCCATAGTTGATTTGAAGATAGAGAAAGGGGTTGAAGAATGTATTAATTTTACAAAATCAGAAAGATTCTTTGCCCCCTTTTTGCTATTCACAATTGACTGCAATTATGTTTTCATTATCGGTCAGAAAAGAGCATAAACCTTGAGAATTGTTAAATAATGTACAGCTGTGCTGGACATTCTTGAGTTTGAATGTGAAGCAAAGGGATTTAAAGAGAAAACTCTAGAGCTTTTAAAGTATTTGCACTCAGAGATATAAACTTGGTGCGTATCAAATGGCATTGCATCAAGTTTTTGTATCAGGACTTCGAGTTCATTAAGTTGTTTCTTAGAATGTAGAGATGTATTTTAAATACTTTTAGTCTAAACTATGCGCCCACTTTTGTCCATAATAAGGAAAATGCACTTGGTTTAATTCCCAGATGCTCTCGCCCTTTGGTCTTTTCTGTTAATCTGCTGAAAGAGAGCATACATATTTCTCAAAGAAACTAGGCCTAGCCTCAGTTCCTTGATAATGGGCTCCCTCTAGACGCTTTTAGTATTTATGATGAGACAGTGGATTAGAGCAAGCAAGTGCTTACAAGAGCATTTTACGTTTTCATTTTTTTTTTAATCTCCTTCTCAGACTCTCTTCAAAATATCACTTCTCTTGAAAGATTAAGGGAAGCATGGACCTTATACAGCCAACCTAGCCTTCTTACAGAATACATTAGGATACCTTTCCACTGAGCCTTATTTAATTTTGTTGGCCAAACTTTATTGTATCCCAGTGACCGATGCCTGTAGGCAGTGCTGAATTGCAGTGCATGGACAGTATATTTGTTTTGATTTACTGTTATCTGGAGGCTCGTCTTTATTTATTTTTTTAACAGATTCTGAAGGTTCAAAAAACTGCTAAAGCTTAAAAAGAAACTTATAATTCACTTGAGTGGATGAATTGATATAACAGAATGAAAGAGAGGTATAAAACTGGCAAAGGATAGCAGGAATGCCTTTGCTGGCATTTTGGTTGGCTGAGATGACGTCGTACTAAATATAGGTTTGAAGCATTGAGCTATGTCGCTGAATTCATATGAGTTAATCCCAGGAATTGTACCCATTATTAGAGCAGGCTTCTTCTGTGCTCCGATCCAAACATTTATTAGGCTGTGCGAAATGGAGCTTTCAGTGTGTGCTGCTCTAATGGCTGAAAGAGCACCAGTCTGCCTGATTACCACTGATTCTCCTGCAAATTCCCTCACTTTGTTTGCTTTGATAGTTGCAGTGCCTGAAAGTGCATGGGAGATTGAAATTACATCTCCCACTGTGGGAGGCTTTGTTGGGAAGAGGCGCCGGGGTGATGATAAAGAGCCAATCCCACCACTCAGACACTCTTACCTATGAGTACAAACTAGAGACGAGTATTATCAGGCCATTATCAGACCATCCAAACTTGCAAACAAGTCAAAAAGGCAAGACCCATTTTCATATACTAAGAGGCATGCAATTGAGAAAGCATTTTTCCGCTATTGAATAATAGCTTTCTTCCTTGCAAGGGATTTTAGAGCTTTGGTGACAGTTGGGGCTACTTATATTTGGACAGAATCAAAGCAGACCAATTTTGAATAGCATTATGTACTGCATTATATACTCAGCTCATATATGTAATATATTTCTTACATAAGTATAATGATTCACTCAGACCTTTTTGATGGATTTGATTTATGATTTGGTATTCGATTCTAATCAAAGTATTAGTGAGACTAGAGTAGTTACACTGTGGCATAATTCATTAAAATCTCAACTCTCATTTTGTTACACACCTGCATTTTGTTAAAACACGCCTGTATACACAACATTTTGAACATAATCATTGAGTTCAATTGCTTTGTGTTATGTTTTCTTGAACCACATGTTTTAGGATATTATTGAATCATACTTTGTAGGGTGATGTTTTTTCTTTTGTTTAATGTAATGAAATACTGTAAAAGCCTGTAGTTGGAAGAAACATATTTTATATTCAGGAAACTGCTCCATAAATCTTTACATAAATTAATGCATGCACCGCTGGCACATAGATTGTTTCAGCCCCAAAGCATATATATGTTATCCTGCTCCACCACTGTTAAAAGTTTGCTCAGCATATGGAGTATGAAGAACTCCTTGTCAAAGTTCTTAATTATTGAGAACATGTATTTGCCAAATGGCTTCAAAGTGCTACATTTTGCTTTCTTCACTTCAAGTCAATTAAGCGGTACATTTTTAAAGGCCCAAAAGCAACTTGCACACACTCTTCATGATGTGATGGGTATTCTCAAGCGTCAGAATACATTTTCTTAGACTTATCTTTCATGTGCAGCATGCCTAGCCCATTTCAATGCTCGGGATTTTGAAGAGGTATAACATCACATCCTTTGTTAATTGTCTAATGTTCAGTCAGTATTCTGTAATTAGCATTATTAGAGTTTAATGAGGGCCCACAACAGGGAGCGGAGAAACTAAACACAAACCAAAGATGTAACAAAGGCAAGCATCCATTTTAATGATCATATGAAACACTAGTAGGAGTTTGATAGTGGCTGTCATGTCATCAGGGAGAAACATCATTTTTTTGGTAATAAAAGTATCTCTCTATTTTGCATCTTTGAATGCCTGCGCCACAGTCCCCTCTGTCTGTTATCTTTTTAGAAATGAATGAATTTTGGTTGGATGAACACATCGTATTTAGATCACTCAGATAATTTGCATAGATCATTAGCATCCATTCAGTGATAGCACAGTCACTTATAACAAGCTCCATTGCGGAAAATAATTAAACCTGTGTGTAAATATTTCCACCTCTCCGGTGAAACAAGAGCGCTATTAGTCAAAAGATTTACAAGCCTGGATATCTAGAATCCTCATCCTCACATCCAGCTGTGGATATATTTGAGGCCTATTCTGTCACAGTATGAATCCAAGCCTTTTAAGAACAAGAAATAACAGTTATATTATCATAAAATTACATATGCATAAACACCAGCATGACATTGTATTCGCTCACTTTACTACCAGAATGTTAAAACGGATCTTTTTGAATGGAGACCCCCTCCCAACTCTTCATGCATGTGCCTGTTTGTTAGATTTCTCCCACCCAACAGTAGGGAGGCTTAGCCAATATATTGCTCAGGTCTGTATGAATAAACCCCCACACAGTAAGATTGATGCAGCCTTTGAGATTTTTCAGCTCGGCACCCAAAGCTCAGGGTCCTGTCTATCCCACCCGGAGATGTACTTGAAGCCACGCTCCCCCCACGGAGTGATACCGGAGCAATTTCCTCCCTTCTGTCTCAGCTGCGGGGCTCTTTGATTGATGTGATTCTCCAGGACCCAGGATTTTGATGACTTCTGGAAGCTTGACTAAAAACTTTTGGGGGGAAGAAAAGAATGCTAAAAAAAAGGAGAAAAATGAGCCCCAAACTACAAACAGTGAAGATAAATGACAAAGTGCAGAACTGCTGCAGGTCGCTTTGGGATGAAACTTGCTTGTCTTCAGTCTTCAATTGGATCAGCAGTTCTTACAACGCTTTAGGGATCACTACCAATGCGATTTTGCTGGGCGTCTGAAGTGTATGCTTTTACATGTGCAAATGCATATGCAAATGAACATAAACATTGTGCTGCTGTCATAAGGTCATGGTTTTGAAAGCTTTTTGCTGATCCCTGCTGTGCATTCTGCTTATGTTTCAAGCAATGGACAGTCTATAGTGTTTATTTATTTATTTATTTTTTATTTTTTAAATTTTTTTATTTTAATTTTTTTTCTATTGGTTTTATTTTACCTTTTCATGTACTACCTTTAGAAAATGATTTCAGTGGCTCATTACATGGTGATACAGGCTTAGCTAAACACATTAGCTAAACAACAGAGAGCTAAGAGAGATATAGAAGAGATAATAGGCAGTGAGTTATGTTTGCGGAAGTGATCCATGATGGTCATGCTTTTGTACCAGCTTTTCACTTGTGCATCGTTGCATGTGTGTAATCACTCCATGTTCTTCGGCATTACACCGATGATTAATATTCTCATCACAGCAGTTCAGAAAGCTGTGAATTTACACATCCTCTTGTTCAATCATTTGTGTGAAATTTCATTTATGCGTGGAAGCTTTTGGAAATTATCTGTTTCAAATGTAATTAACCACCATTTGTTCTATCTGGAAAAAAAATAATTCTACATTGATTATCTCTTTGAAACGTAAATTTCAGTGGCATTGTCTGTAATAAATTGCACAAAAGAAATTGGCTCTCCAGTTAAAGATTGAGGACTACTCTGCCTGCCAGGCATGTCTCCAGTAAAATGTATTTATTATGCCCTTATTGATTTACATTCACTTCAAGAATTCAATCATTTCAGAACTCTCATTGCCGCCTGCTCCAATCTCCATCTTTCTAATAGAAGAATGTTTTAGTTGACCATTCCCTGAATGGCAAAAGGCTGATGCAAGTCAAGAATATTTGAGGAGGACCTACACCCAGAGGCCTTAAGAACCTTTGTTGAAGTCTTGATTGATTTTATAATTTTTCTGATGTTAAGCCACTCTAAGTGGAATGTTTTATAAATATTCTCTTGACCCCCAAATTATCCCAGTCTTCCTTTTTCTAGTAAAATTGGTGTGCGTTTAAAGCTGCGTCCAAGGAGCAATTTCTCATTGCTGTCCCTTTCAGAAAGGATAGAAGGCTGCACTGTGATTACAATTCCATTACATCATACTGCATAATAAACCCATATCCTCTCCATGTTTCATCAGCCCTAAATATTTACTCTTCTATTATACATTGGTTCAACTATTCAAATTGTCTGGAGTAGGAGAATGAGATGAACATCATAAACCATGGTGCCAAAGCTGATAATGGGGGAGCGTGCGAGATGATTTTAAATGGAGAACAGGGGAAATAACGGTATGGAATAGACTTCACCCTCACTGCATATTTCATGACCTAACATTGCTTAGACTGTCTGGCTTTAAAAGCAAAGCAATCTGTAAACAATATCAGGCTGTGGCTCCCCCTTTTGTCTCACATGCTCCAAACGGTAAAGCCTAGCCTTCAAATATTTGGTAATGCTTTCCAGAACAGGCCAGTCTCTGAGGATGGTGAGTTTTTTACCCCCAGAGGAAAGCATAGCATAAGCAGTGCTGCCATGTCTCTGTCTCCAGCTCTCCATAGCTCTCTTTGAGTGATGAACTGGGCAAGTGTCTCTTGATAGTGGCTATGCCTCTGATGTCTGGTCTTCTCGGTATGGACCCATCCACCTCACCTCTCATGACAAACCAGGCCCTTAAGCGCCTCTCATAATGGATGTCTGCATGGCCTCGATAGGGCATCCTGACACCTGTGAACAGGGGAAATCTAGAGGAGGCAGGGCTGGTAATGATGAATTTAAATGCAAGCGGCAACTTGACGCTGGATACAAATTACACCCATCACTTGGCTAAATTGCTCGAAATCTAGAAAGATTCCCAAACTGAGCGCATTACAGGAATGATATATGAGGCGAATATAAAGAAGCTAGAAACAAGTTTGACTTTATGCCCTGCTATTATATTTGTATATTTTTCCTCTTTTATTCAGACATATTTCTATTTATATATATTCTCAACAAATCGCATTTCCATTTCTCTGCATTCTCAGAAAAGCGATACCAAACTGTCACTTGGGGAGTATGCTTCACATCACAGGGTGGTACTCTCCAAAGTACATCTTAAATACCTTTAATTACGTGTGTGGTTCAATAAAATATTTCAGTTATTTTTTATCTCCTTTAACGACAAACATAAAACACTGCATTTTTCAGCTGTACACACAATCCAGTGTAGTCTTTTTTTGCTCCATTAATAAACCCCACAGTCCAAAACTACAGGTAGTGAGTGTGAATCAGTAAAACAGAACTCTTTGATTGTAGTGGAACCCGTATGGAACACCACACTGGTAGACATTAATATCTTTGTTGTAGCTTTGTGTATATTTATGTTGCTTTCTGCTTAAGTGAACAAAACTGTATCTGTGAAGTACCCATTTTCTGACAGAGAGAAATATGAAATATCCAATTTAATGGGACACGATTACACACTTCTATTGAGTACTAAGAGATAAGATTCTCTTATTACCGAATGATGTGCATGACTTACAGTACTTGAATCATTAATTTACAATCTGTTGTATTTAAATTCAGAACGAGGAGTACAAATGTTTCAGTAAAAGTTATCTCATGGATTCTGGACTTTTCATGAGCCTATTACACTTTCTTTCTGTACTTGGCAGCAGAGTAGCTTTTGTACAGCCAGTCGGCACTTGAGCTTGTGTGTGGAGCATCCAACCCATCAGGCCGGCATGACAGATTAATGGTGAATCATGGCCAGGCTTTATGGGGCTTTTCTCGCTCAAATACGAATGCAACGAGAGCTGCAGCGGAGCTGAAGATCCGTCCTCGTACCTGCCGAAGAGATTGACTGAGTGACACCTTGCTGACCTTTTCTCTGCCTTTGTTCGAACCTCTTCCATTTACTCCATCCCTGCTACTAAATGCTGTGTGCACTTAGAGCCGTGAGCACATGGCAATATTGTCTGCAGCGTTCCCATTTAATAGTGGTGTGGGGAGTTCCACTCGACCCCAGTCTTTTCTTTGCCTCCAACAGAGGTAGAATGCCACTTGCTGGTTCAGAATACATATCAGCACCTCAAGCTGTGCCTCTATGCAGCCTCTTTACCATCCCTAATTGACCTCTAGCCTTGTGTCGATTTCTGCTTCTCTGCCAGTTTTGTTCAAATTCTCTGGCATTCAGCATTCTCCAGCATTTTGTTTTCTTCCATGTGCTTGTGTGTTTATAAAGGTTACTTGGGGACAGCTTTATCTGTGTACTTCACTTTGAATTCAATGTAAATCTTCTGAATGCAAGTGGAATTTGATCTTTAAATTTGTTAATTGTAAAATTACTTCTTATTTTTACACAGTTTCTGTACATCTGTTAGAAAAATGGCATGGCGCACTAAGACCATCCTGAAATAACCAGCCCATCATGAAGGGACAACAGAAAGGAAGCGAGAGACTAAAAATACTCAGTGATTAACTACTTACCTTAGTCCACCGGGGATTATTAACCTCAAAACTCACCCACATAGCTTATTTCAAACCGCCGGCAGGAAACGGACGAGAGTCTTTGAGGACATTTAAGAGAATAATGTTCTTCAATAACATCCTTCAGCACTGAAGACATTTCTGTGTCACTCACAGCTCTTATCATGTTGATCTGAAGCTAAATTACTTTGAGGGCTTTCAGGAGCGCCGGTCCCTGAATGACTGGTTGAATTTTAAGTTCGTGCTACAAAGAAGATACAAACTAGTGTGCAGCCAAAGATAAAGCTTGACGCTTCATGGCTGCGCTAAATCCATCCTGGCCTAATCCCAATTCTGAAAGTCTTCCCTCTCTTTCTCTAGGCGCTTCCACTCGGGAATATCCCTTATTGCAGTGCCTCACTGTTATTATTTTTAAATGAGCTGGCAGTTAGAGACTCAGAAATTAAGTTTGAGTTTGTCTTGAAAAATAATAACGTAACCACAAAACTACAGGTGCGTGGAGATGAACAGATGTCAGTATGAATAGATATTTACTTAAAAATAAATACCAGAATAGGACAGATGATTGGTCTGTTAGGTTTGACCAATAATTTGTAACATTGATGATATTTTGGCCAGTTCATGTAGGTGACTCTGGGTTTCTCAGCAAGACATTATCCACATTGTCTGATTGTGTTTGAGTGTAATACTGATTTTCATGGATCTACTTCTAAACTGACTTTTTTTTATAAAGCATACAGATACATACAGGGAAAATATTGGATATCTGCATCAGCCCATCATAATTCTCTCTCTACATGAAAAAGTGCCAGCATCCAGCCATAAACATTTTTCCAACAGGGCTGAGTACTGTGTAATATATTAATATATACTGCTGAATATATTAAAGTTAAATATATGTGTGGAACCTAAAGTATTGGTAATTTGTGTTGTTCTATAAACTTTCTGTTTATTTATACAGATTTAATGGACTTAAATATTTTATCTCATAAGCATTACTGAGTCAATAAACAGTTCTACAGTCTTCAAAATCTGAGAATGCTGGGAATGATGAAAATTTTAGGAATAGTGAATAGTGAAAAGTGTGGTGGTGTTTATGCCAAAACATTAATTAATTAATTCATTCATTCATCCATTATCTGTAACCGCTTATCCAGTTCAGGGTCGCGGTGGGTCCAGAGCCTACCTGGAATTATTGGACACAAGGCAGGAATACACCCTGGAGGGGGCGCCAGTCCTTCACAGGGCAACACAGACACACACACATTCACTCAAACACTCACACCTACGGACACTTTTGAGTCGCCAATCCACCGACCAACGTGTGTTTTTGGACTGTGGGAGGAAACCGGAGCACCCGGAGGAAACCCACGTGGACACGGGGAGAACACACCAACTCCTTACAGATGCCAAAACATATATTGATTAAAATAAGCAGTCAGTTCCATGGTTGAGGCATTAAGCTTTGAAACTGTTCTCAATAAGACAGATTCAGACAGCCAGGGTTTCTTACATCATAAACCTAAGGAAAACATCCCACTAATGTGTAGTGGAGACAGAGGCAGAATGATTGACTTTCACTGAAACCGTTCAGAATGCTCATAGCATGCAATTAAAAATTAATGTGTTTGGCTTGAGGTTCTTTTTCAAATAGCAAACAGCAACAGTTTTGGCAAGGTCATTGGTACGATTACAATAAAGAAGCACCAGCATTATGCATCTCTAATGGACTGCATGGTATAAGTGTCCATACGCTTCTCAAGGTGTGTCTCTGACTCAGTATTTTGTCTCTTGGCAACTCAGCGAGGACTCCCTGAATGGCGGGGTGCCAGCTCTCTCAGCGGAGAGCCGTGAATCATATCAATGCAGCTATCAGCGCGACAAACCGATAGCACGGTGGGGAGAAGCTGCACCTGGCCAAACTGGAGCTGTAAATTTGTTCTCAGCTCAGCTAGCCACAGCTTGGTGGTTCTGCATTAGTGTGTGTGTGTGTTTGTGTGAATAGACCAGCCGCACTCGGCCGCTCGCAGATTGTAACAGATGACGCGGCTCATGAGCCGCATGTGGCGCCAGATGCACCGCTCCAGTCCCTCCATAACAGGCCCATTAGCCTGTGATTTAAGCCTCCGCTGGCTAATCTATCATAACAACCGGCCGCATGCGAGCCTTCAGAGAGAGGGCCGTGGAGTTCCGCTTTCAGGATCACACCAATGGTAGACACTTAAAGCCTCAGCATCAGATCGATCAGTCTCTGTCCACAGGGTCAGTGTGCAATGGGAAGGTCTGAATAGCTCTTGAGGTTAGTGCAATAAAAGAAATGACAACAAAATACTGTTGTGAGGAAACTGGTCAAAATTGCTATTGCAATATACCTTGTAATATTATATTTTTTCTACATTTTCCTTCAACCTATATATATATATATATATATATATATATAAATGTGTGTGTGTGTGTGTGTGTGTGTGTATACACACACTTTATATTGTATATATATAATAGACTGACCTGTATAAAGGACCTCTATTCTGATTGTCTGCCCTGCAACACTAAGGCAGCTGTACTACTTACTCGGTTTGTTGGTAATGACAATTAAATACTAGTTATTGGTGTAGATTATGTGTAAGATAATCCACTTACTTAATTAATGCCTCAATTAAAAAGCAATCCAGGTTAATCCAGGCAATCAGAAGTCTCAGAGCACTCAGCAGAATATTGGGATTTATTGGACCTCATTTGTATCTCATAGGCTTCTTTTTACACATCATTTGAAAATACTACTTGCCTTTTATGTTTTGAGAAATTTATGTGAAAGCTAAAAGATGAAAGGACCAATAGAAATGGTCCAAAATTGGAACTAATTAACAGTGAAGTGAGTGTTTTTATACAATAAATAAATAAATAAATAAAAGAATCTGAGGCCTCCAATAAAGCCTCCAATGGACATGATAATTCATTCCTCCAGACCACAAAACCCATCTCTGCTCCATTTTTTGTTGTTTATCCTCCAATAGGTTGGTTTGAAAAAGGTGTAAACAAATGAGGGAGTATTCAAATGCAGATGTTTATCATAGAGGGGGTTAGGAAGAAAGACACGGTGGTAACCAGAAGGCTATCAATAAATCACCTGCAGCAGGGACAGGTTCAGCTGCCTCGTGCCTTAAACAAAGCAGGAGGAAGCGCGCCTCGAGCCTCCTCAGACAGAGCTGTCACGGCTGTGATTGATTACATCATAATCTGAGTCTGAAAGAGCCGCAGTCCACACCTGAGCAGCGGCGGCGGCGGCTCCACCGGGGCGAGACGCAGGAGTCCACACTTTTAATTAAGAGATGTTTTTTTTTTTTTCATCACTTGTCTTCACTTTTTTGAAGGATATCAATGCCGTTAAGGGAAAAAAGCGAAAGTTGTCAAAGGAATTTGGACATTAATATGCATTAATTAGAAGACTGTGGTTCATGAAAAGAGTGTTTGCAGCCGCTTCAAGCTGTCCACTTGCTTTTTGGGGTGGGGGGTGGGAGAGTGGGGAATAGAATCGAATCATTTTTGATCTTCAAACACTTTTTTGAGCAGCGATAACACTGACACCGTTGTGCCAGGCAGTGGTCCCTGTGTGTTGTCTCTGGCATATGAAATGAAGGTGATTTGTCCTCCCCCTGTTGGGGGCTTGGTGATTTATTTGAAGAAAGGCTTAGGCGGCAATGAGTATGAGTACGTGTTCTCTACAGCAGGTACACTCACTCTTTCTCTCTGCCTCTCCCTCTCTCCCTCACCACCTTCTTTTTCCCTCTCTTTACCCTTCTTTTCTCTCTCTCTCTCTCTCTCTCTCTCTCTCTCTCTCTCTCTCCTCCGATCCTTCCCTTTCTCTCTGACTCTCCCCATACTCTCTGTCGCTGTCCTCCTCTCATCATTCTCTCTGTACCTCTCTCCCTCTCTCTCTCTCTCTCTCTCTCTCTCTCTCTCTCTCTCTCTCTCTCTCTCTCTCTATCCTGCCGCATTTCATTTGTCATGGCCCAAACTTATCTATGTGTGGTGCTGAAATGCACGGGGCTGCGTGCTGATAACCCTGCCAACAGCAGAGCACTGCAGCCAGCTCCCCACCGAGGAGAAGCATCTGATCCTTAATCCAGCCTCCCTCTGCTCTTATGCTCTGCTCTCGCTCGGTCCTTCTATTAGTCACAAAGTCTACAAAAATAATACCAACATTTAAACACCAGTCCATACCTTTATGACTCAGTCTGGAAAAATCATCACCTCAGAATAGCCTCGGCATCCACTATAAATCTCACCAGGCCTTATTTTTAACACCTGGCTTTGTATGATGGGGTCTAGATTTACATGTTTTCCCATTCTGAGTAGATGCACTTGTCATTTCCATGAAAAGACTCAGAGGCTATCAACCTATTACAAAACAAACAAATTGACCACCTCTCAAGCCCATTACACAATCATTGTCCTACTTGTTTAAGTGCGAACTGTGTGGCATATTTAAGTGTTTATGCAGTGGTTTTAAACTGACAGTACACAATTCTGACTTTTCAGCTAATTAGGTCCAAACTAGATAACAGAAAACATGACTGCTAATTAAACAGACTGGAAATGACTGGCATTCTGTTCTAAAATCAGTACATATAGGTTATATTTGAACAGACCCATAACTGTGAACCATTTAAAATGCTTTAATATTCATTCACTGTAGAACGCAAATATCAGAGAACTTTTTTAATTTTATTTACAACAAATATGTACACATTACTGGAGGAGATTAGGTTTAATATATTAACTTGCTGAAGAAAAGTGTGAATAGCCTGGAGATTTTAAAATGAATAATTATTAAAAGCTGTAAAGAAACTTGCATAGAGACTTCTAACAAAATAACAAAGCATGTCCTGGTGGACCACCTAGTCTGTCAACACAAAGCTTTCTTGTTTGTTTTGTACCTAAAAAAAATCACAGTTGATTCTGACTATTCTTTTAGTGTACCAAGATAACTGTGTGGGTCTGACAAGATGTGGGGCTGTGAAAAAAACACTGAGAAATGGACAAAAAGATGAAGAAAATAAAAATGTAGCTCCAGAACATTGGTTTGACCACTGCAGAGTCCACACCTCAACATTATTGAATGTGTCTGAGCTTAACTGTAAGATGATAAGCAGGAAATGCAACCATATTCTAGGACTGAAAAAGTAATTGGTTATGAAAAGAGAGTAGCTGAACTGTAGATAATTATAATCACCTAATTTTGATATATTAAACACACCGAGGCTTCTGTGGAATTCTCTGTTCAGTATCTGCTTCTTTTTCCTGACACGATGGCTGACAGAATGAATTATTAAACGACCAGATGGAAATTTAAAAAAAGAGTGATCCCTGACTTTTGTAGTTCTGTGCATTTTCATTTTCTTATAAAGTTACACCTCCACTTGACTATGTTTAATTCACAACTTTTCTTCAGTAAATAGCAGAGATGCAAGGAATCACTAAGTTCAGTTTGTTTTTCAGACTCTGAATTCAATATACTGCTTTCCGACATTATAAAATGACCCAAACAGTACAGTGCTTTTAACATGCTGGGAGTGTTTGTATTGTGGAGTCGCTTCGTTGCTCCTAGTTTGAAGTTTAAACTGAATCACCTCAAGCTGCAGACAGGACTTTGCTGTATTCCCTGCTCATGTTTCACTACTTCTCACATCTTTATCACCAGCACCATTAAACTAAGGTTGTCATTTGAATTACTTAGATCTGCATACATGGTCTAACTCTCAGATAGAATTTACCAAACGCTTCTGAAGTGCTATTGCCACATCTCAGAATGAGCTATTGTGTCGTTTCAGTGAATTTCCTCCCCAGGTAGCTGTGTAGTTGGCTGAGTGAGTGTGGGAATGATGTGCCTTGTGGGTCTGCCATCACTCTTGCTCACATAACTGAATTAGATAGATTGAGCAATCCATCACCACCCTCTCATTGCCATAACCAAACTAATAAAGACATTTTTTAGACTAATTCAGCGAGATGGCAAGCCCATAATGCATTTGTTTTGACAAATAGGATACACTGTTCCCCAACAATTAGTTCAGGTTGTATTGTTTAAGTCCTTCGTTTTGAGTCCTGTTGCCAATTAACATTAACAAAACATAAACAATCTTTCTCACAATATAGTAAATACAACGACCTTTATTTAGGGCTTATTTACAGGATGATGTAGGGCTCCCTGTAGTTGTTATAATCTTTGCACTCTCTGGCTTGCTACATGCTACACCTCACTGGAGCTATTGATCTCTGTTTTGACCAAAAGTATGCCCACACACATACACACACAAAAACAAACATACAAACAAAAAAAAAAAAAAACCCCTGAAAGTTTACTGATTTTATTTATTTTTTTATTTTTGAGTTACCTGTTTTGTATTGTTATCATTACCTTGGTTTTAGTGTTTTGTGAAGTGGTACATTATTTGAACTTTTAGAGCTTTGCAGTTCTGTCTTTTTCTCCAAGGTAATAAACACTTTCCATCGTATGAAATGGTGGAGTCTCAATGACTTCTTTATTGGACAAAGACTGAAGCAGTTTTTATTTTTTTCTCTCTTAAGAAGATATATGAGTCATGCTGAAATGGACATTTGAAAAAGTTGTTATTACATGGAGTTCAAAAAGCTGAATACTACTTGCTGGTAATATATCCTCTGTGTACTCTATTGTAACCCAATTTACGTACCAATTTGTTTAATTTGATGCTGTGAATGTTTTTCAGGTTGAAGTTTGTGGTTTGCCGACCTGAACCACTGTTGAAGAGTTCTTGGGTTTTATTTTTTTTTCAGCAGTGCTAGCTCATTAGCTTGTATCAGGCATCACTGTCAGGCTGTAATGAATATGGTTCTCAACACGATTTGTCAACGTCCATGTAGCCACCGAAGCACTAAGAATACACGGTCTGAATGTGCAAGAAAGAATATAACCAATATGTAGCCTGTTGAATCCTTGACTACTGTGATAAACAAGATTGATTAAAAACAATGTTCCTCTGAACTTGTGGGGTTGGGGAACCACTTTATTTATGGGTGCTCTTAGCTACTGCAAGCCTTTTGCCATGAGCTTTGACTCTCAGGTCAGCTTTTGAAACTCTGTCCCAGGCCACTGGACTAACCAATTTGTCTACTCCGATATCTTCATGGGGTTGGTGCCAAAATGACCCTAGAGCACAGTGCATATCTCTCTCCCCCTCTCTCCCTCTCTCATTCAGTGAGGTTCTCAAGCCTTCTGGCAGAGTAAGTGAAGTGACTAATAGATATTCTCACAGTATTCTCACAGTAGAGCTGGAGATCACACTCTTAGACCTCTGCACTGAAACTTAATAAAATAAGAACAATACACCACATGCTTTTGCCCTCGATACCGTTTTGTCCAGCTTAGCCAACCCTCAGTGCTTTTTAAACCTGTCATATCCAACGCCTGGTCAGAGATACATTCTGTTGACATTTATGTTCACTTGTTAAACTCTTTGTTAAATCGCTGGAAATTATTAAGAACTTCTAAATGAAGGCCATTCTTCATTCTCACTGTTGGCTCATTGTTGCCCTCTAATGCTGGAATAGCACTGACAGTCGTTACCAGTTCAAACTATTTACAGTTTGGTTGTGGTGATATAAATATATGATTTATAATGTCTAACAGTAGAGGCAGTTGGATTAAATAAATATAATTGGGTAATTATGTGTCCAATCTATGCCAAAATAGAAATATACAACAGTGTATGGATTATTTAGGTCTGGGTTCTATGTTTTTATCAATTTCTAACAGAAAAATAGTGCTATCATTATTGTTGGACACACTTCAGTATTTCCTGTGTGACTATGCGCAAATATTCAGAGTAAAATTCAGAATGCTAAGCATCATTAGGCCTTATTAACTATACATTTATTCAAGGTAACTGAAATATGCTGCTATTCATAAATGTGAGGGTTCAGACTGTCAGTTTGAAACAAAAATATAGTAAAATTCTGTGAATTTTCAGCTTTGTTTTATAATAATCTGTATAACTTAAATAAATGTGATAAAAGCGTGTAGACATCAAATTCAATGAGAAGAGCAGATTACATTCCTAGAGCTTTAACATGAAAGAACTATCAACCACTTTGTTTGAGGACTTGCTATAGACCATAGAACATCCAAGGTTATCCTGATTGAATCAGCACACAAGGCTGTGAATTGGCAGATATAAAATACATTTTAAAGTTGTGTTCTTTGACTATAGGTTTTTATGGCCATCATCACAGCTGAAAAGGTCAATATTTTAACAATGTTGTTAAATACAGCAAATAGAAAGTGAGAAGAAGCCCATGTGAGGCTATATATATATATATATCAGAACCACAGTGTAGTCACCAAGAGGAAGACTAAACTATAACAACAGCTTATTGATAAAGACTGTCTGGAAAACTGTTTGTGCACATCCCACACAACAAAAGAATTCAGCAATTACTTCAACAGAAGTGAAAAACAAATAGCTGCTAAGTGAAAAAAAGGGAATTACCAGTAATAGCAGTTGATTTAACAATTAAACAGACCTCAGCAGTTCTAGTTAAAGAGTGATTTATGTTGTGATTACCAGTTGTCAATAGTGAACTGCCAGCTGTGATTTAAATTCAAATGAGTCATAAACAATACATTACTGTCATTTGGAACACTTTTGTTTATGTTAGAATGTTTCTTGTTATTTATCAGTTCTCTTCAATTTTGATCCTTTTAATAAACATAGAAAGCCATTCACAGACAATGACTTTCCCTTTTGGGTTTATTTTTATTATACTTGAAATACATGAAAATGAATGTTAAACTGAGTATTTGTAATATTATGAAGACGGATACTTATTTTTCCTGATTCTTAATTGTGAGTTTTATATCAAAATATTCCCATATGTTTTATTGTTACATTGTTATTGTTAGGGTTATACACATATGGAAAGATTTATTTGACATTACTGAAATGAGGTGCAAACAAGTGTGCTTTATTGAGTTGACCTAAAGAGGGCTCTAGTTCAATAACAACATCTATGTAGCAGATAACAAAAGAAAAAAAAAAGCATTTTCTTAAACTGAAGGAAAAACTCATAAAACAACATAAAGTATGACTTGCCTTTCCTTGGAAGTAAAATGTTGCCTTATGCCTGCTTATGAGATTTCCACTACACCTTAAATGGTTCAGTGGTTGCTTTATGGTGCCCTGAGAGCCTGTATCAAAAGGACACTGATGTTCAACCACCACACTCCACAACCCAAGACCTCTCAAATAACACAATACTTCTCAAACCCCTCAACCTTAAACGTTTCCTTCAGCATCATCAAGAACACACTGAAGTGTAAGAATAAAAATGCGCTTCTTAAACCTTCTGAAACCAACTCATATGATATTGTGATAAACATCGATCAAACTGTGTTCATGGACATTTAAACTATTTTTTGGGTCCAGAATATTTTCCTGATTGCTTCAAATATCCTGTTCATTCCCTGCCATAGAGACATCTTTCTGCAGATCCATTAGAGCTGATGATAATGTTTAAAGGTTAAAATGCTTTGTCCTTCACCATGACATTGGCTCTAAGTGCTCTTAGGACATGCCCGTTTATGGTAAATTATTTATATTCTGTGCAGACAGATGCATGAAGGCATTTCCAGGATGTTACTAATGCAAATAATGTTTTCAAGTTACTATGAGGGTTTTAGATATTTGACTAAAATATTAGTACCCACTGATTCTACTGTAAGCGGTTACAGATAATGAATAAATGAATTATTCTGCTGTACTTTTCTGAAGTCTGAGAAGACATTTCACTTATTTTATAGCCTCAGAATTTCATATAATCCCTATAGATGAAATGGGAAAACCTAGATCATTAACATTAAAAATAACATGAAGTGCGATTAATTAAAAGTAATAGAAATGTGAGATCTAAGCATGTAGTAGATTAGCATGTTTGACTGTGTGACTGTGTGGGTTGAGTTATAGATACAATATAGAGTGAAGTCTCCAGAGTCAGTGTTTAAGAGCCCTTATTCCTGATAGACATTCACTGACTGCAATTACTGTGATTTTAATGTTAGAGCTTTACAGTGGAATTACTAAAGTGTCTAAACACTATTGTGATCCACATAAAAACAAACGCATTCAGTGGTGCTGAGGTTTGTGCTCTGGAGTTTTGAGAGCAGACCTATAGTCAGACACCAGTGTTGACAAAGGCTGTTGTCTATATGGCCTGCCTGTACTTAGGGATACAATGATAACAAATTGGTAGATATATGTGTGTTTTTGTATGTGAGCATGACTAATTTAAACCAGAAACCAGAACTGAGCCATGCCTGCAATGCACTACATCGATGCTGCCACACTTGGAACCTGTTCATGTGTTAATTAAAATAGCCTTTCGTACAGTTGCACACAGCAAGCTGCATATCCACAGTCACGCGTGGATTTCCAGACTTCAGTTGTTTGCTGCTTGCTGTGAGTGGCATACCCCTAGATACATGTAAACAATATACTCCTGTGATGTTTTTCACTCAGGTAGAAACAAAAAGCCCCTTTAAAAGATTGTGCCTTGCCACTGTGCCACACAGCTTGTGGAATAATACAAGCTTGAGTGGAATTTGTTCTATTTATTTAGGCGTAGTGACTGTTAGCTATACAGGTAAAGTCAATTGTGATTGAAATAATTTATCGATTTCTTTTATTATTTATGGATTTTTTTCAGCTTTACTGACCATATAGGAGCAATTTGTGGTTCTAACTCTTTCTTTACATTTTTGTTAGCCCCTTTCACCCTGGGCCTCAGTGGTCAGGACACAAAGAGAGGCACAATACTGCAGGAATTATTTGGGTGAAGAATCATTCTCAGTGACACTGACGTGGTGGTGGTGTGTTAGTGTGTGTGGATCAGACACAGCAGTGCTATTGGAGTTTTTAAACACCGTGGCCACTCTGTTATCTCGTTGGTCCACCTCTCGTTGGTCTTGCTCTAGTCCTCTAGCGACACTGACAATGGGGATAAGTAAAATGCAGAGAAACAGGTGGACTTCAGTCTGTAATTGTAGAACTACAAGGTGCTCCTGCATGATCAGTGGAGCTGATAAAAATGGACAGTATTAATGTACGTTTACTTAGAAAATGAACAAAAGATGAATATGACCTGTTTAGTTTTCTGCTGTAATAGACTATGTATATTTGGCCTATAGGATGGCTGGACCTTATAAAGTGACTGGTGAATGTAAGTACAAGTTGCAGAATACTAATTAGGCAGAACACAAATTCATGTAGCACACTAACTCATCTCATTCTTACTGTTGAAGCATTTAAGAGATTACCATTTCTTAGCATAATCGCCACAAGAGAACCTGGGATATGGTGCATATTATAAAACACATCACCTTCTCAGCTGCGGGATAAATGGATTGATTATTAATGTCCTCCCCTTTAGCCAGTCATGTAGACCTTATTGCTGAGATATGTGCAATAGCTCTAAATCCTGCCCAGGGCTTTCAATCGCACTAGATTAGGAGTGAAGGCACAATGTCCCAGCAGGGCCCTGAGGGGATGTGGCACCTGAAATATGTGAGAATGTCTGCACTAAGCCTCAATTTGCTCCCTGTGTCTGTGTGAGTTCTGCTGCCCTGGCCCCCGGGCACTCTACAGGACGCCTTGCTACCCTTTCCAATCCAGCCAAACAAGACACATTATGCAGAGGAGCAAATAGATTTTAACTCCCTCTGAACTCCGCTCTGAATGCTGAATGCTTAGCCACTGCATTTCACTGTCAGGAAAATCAAAATGCAGCTGGGCTCCTACAGGTCCACTTCATTTAAATAAATTGTAGGAGGAAATAAGGAAACGTGCTGGGAGCTTTATTTTGGCAAAAACAATCCAAGAAAATTCCAACCACGCAAGGCGCTGTCATAGCTGCAGCACCAATTATGTCTGTTAAACATGAAAGCTCAGTTGTTTTTTTTTCTGGACCCTCTTAGTTCTCTATTATTAGAGACATGAATATAGCTATGTCTAGTCCTTGAAACCAACAGAACAAAAGGTATGTTTCTGTTTATAAGGATAAAAACAATGTAAACATACCCCCAGAGGTACAACAGTGGTCTTAACAGTGTTTAGAATTTCCTGGAGGAATGGTACATATTTGTTCTTTTCATAACCTGCAGATATAAAGTAAAATACAAAGCTTTTAAATGTGATTTGCATAAAATAGACAATAAACAAAAAATCTATGAGTAGTAGATATATGTACAATGGGAGTTTGTCTAAGTACAGTTGCAAGGTGCTAAAGGATGTATATGCAGCAAATATATTTACATTCTTCAGCACCTTGCCACTGGACTTAGACTCATAGAGAGTTTGTTTATTGTCTTTTTTTGCACATATCCTGTAAAAGCTTTGTATTTTACTTTATAGCCTACAGTAGAGAAAAGTCAGTAAAAGTCATTATTCAGAAGGAATAGGGCTCGTTTTGCTGTGAGTACAGTCTTTATGGACATTGCCACGTGTGCGGTAAAGTGGATGTGCAGCTGTTCAAAGCAGAGTGATGTGAAGTGTCCTTTATTCAGGAGAATTGTGGCCTGAGGAAAGAAGCTGTGAGGGTGGCAATTGGTCTGAGATTTTAGGGCTCTCACTGACATGGAAAGAGAGAGAAAGCGACCAGGGTGTGAGGGGTCAGTCATGATTCTTTGCCACCCTTTTGCTCATCCTAGTGAAGTACAGGTGTTGGAGGGAGGAGAGACAGCACTTGGTGATCCACTGTGTTTAACAGACAGTGACTTTAGCCTGATCTTGGTGTTTCAATTCTAATATAAATTACAGAGATTTCAAATGAATCATTTTAACACTCCTAAGGGAAAAATGCATGACTTACATATAACACATATGATAGAAATATTAAACAATCACTCATAGAGTTATTTCAGTATCAGTCACGATTTGGCATTTTCAGCATCACATTCAGTATTTTGTTCTATTTTGTTGAAAAAGAGCAGTTTCAAATAATTTTATAAATATTTTATTCCAAGAATTTACCCCAGTGGTCTGTTTGTTGTGAAATATTCACACAGGATAAAGAACAGCTGGTATTTTCTTGGGATTTTTAAATTAATCTTGTGGCCGACTGGAATATTTCTATGAGGATTTGGTATCATTCAGCTGTGAGAACATTAGTGATGTCATGTACTGAAGTTGGATGATTAGATTTCTATCATAAAAGAGCTCCAAACCATCTGTAATGTGCTGAATGGGAATGGTGCTTCCTTACTTTAAACACGTCTGGCCCTCGCTTGGAACTGAGCAAGGAGATCTTAAACCTAAGTGCACTTATATTAGGTCTCATATTTTTATAGAGATTGAGCAGTCTTCGCATACACAACTGAATGTGTTTTTCCACGCTGGGTCCAAGGAAGGACAATCAGTGAACCGGTGATAGGGTCATAGCACTGTAGGCTCATTGATGCACATAGTGAATGTCTAGCCAGTCAGGTCCAATCCCACAGAAGAGCTAGTCTAGCAGACGTGCAGAAAAATTCATGCTGGCTAGGATGGAAAGGTGTCAGAACACACAGTGCTTCTGTGCTTACCCCTTTGCTCCTTCACACATCAATGAGCCCTGGGCACCCTGTCACTTGTTTACTGGTTGTCCTTCCTAAGACCACTTTGGCATGTACTAACTACTGCATACTGCATGGTAACACCTCACTCCATGAGTGGTTTTGGAGATGTCCTGACCAAAACAATATGACCATCAATATTTAGCCCTGGTCAAAGTCGCTCAAAGTCTTACACAAAGTCTTACACTTGCCCATATTTCTCACTTCCAACACATTAAATTCAAGAACTGACTGTTCACTTGCTGTCTAATATATCCCACCAGGTGCCACTGTAACTGGATAATCGATGTTCACTTCACCGCTCAAGGATTATATTCCTGGGCTGATCGGTGTATGTGGAAGCATTTCTGTGAGGATCTGATGCCGATCAGTAACGTTTTTAGTGTGGCCACTGAAGTTGAATGTTTAGTGTCACTCTAACTTATTCTTAATGTACATAGTGGTGCCTATTTACTTTACACACCCCTGGACATTGGCATTGAGATTGGTGTGCTATACTCTTTGGGTTCATGTTCTTTGTGTCCAAATGTATACAAGTTCTTTGTGCCCAAATGAATATATTTGTCTGAATGTGTTAAATCTGGCTTTGGGGTCTGTCTGTGTGTCCTCTAAAGTGTTCTAGTTTTCTGCTGCATGGGGTAGGATTGTACGTCCTGCTGACACTCTCAATTTCCATCAGTATCAGGACACCAACACAGAGAGCTAACCTGACATCAAACACCTCAGCAATGACACACAAATACATATACAAATATATACACATGCAGTTGCACACTCATACTGTATATGAACATATGCAGACCTGGCTGACACAGGCACATGTACCCACACTTACATGTGCCCAGACTGATAATATTCAGCCACGTATCAGATGCAAAGACTGATGGCTTAATTTATATCCTCATTGATTTACCTTTCTTTGCCATAGGACAGAGCGAGACACACACACACACCCACACACACACACACACATACACACAGTGCGAGATAAAGGACAGGGTCGTACCGACTTTTGTCATTACAGCACATTAGAGGAGATGACAGAGGTTAGAGTTTATTGACTGCAGAGTTTGCATGGCCAGGGAAGCTTTATTGACCTGCTTTCATTTATAACTCCATTGAAATATCAAATATTGTAATTATTGATTGCTGTGCTTTTGGCCAATTGTTTCAGGGCAATTTAGCTTTTGTATTCAGACAATTGTGTCTGGCAAATGAATAAAATATGTGACCATCTGAATAAAGTCTGTAAAGCAGGGCAAAGACATGAAACATTTCAATAGTTCATGAAGACATTTTCAGTTTATTAATTTAAAATATAAAAATAAGCCCAGTTTAAAAAAAACAAAAAGCACAATGTACAAAAAACTGTAAAAGTAAAAAGTACACTGATTTTTACTTATCAGAACCCACACTGTTTTGCAGTACATCCTTATAGGCCTACAGGTCTGACAGTGTTTATTTTTTTAATACTCTGGCACAATAATGATACAAATTTTTATAATAAAAAAAGTAATAACTTTAAAAAAAACAGAAAAAAGAAAAAAAAACTTGATCAGAGTCTAGCCCCTCTATGTTGAATGACAGAAACACCACAGATGCTAATAGTGTGTTTAACCTGGCTCCTGAATGGTAATGCTGTTCAAAATGCCACTCATTCTGACAAACAGAAATCATTAGCATCATGATCGACACCTCTCTCGTCACTGCAGTTTAGATTTCATACCAACTTGGGACTTTTTTTTGAAAGTAACGTTGTCATTGGTAAAGTGTCCTATGGTCGTTTTTTTCTTTTTCTTTTTTTGAGTGCTGACAGTTGTGGTATTTGGAGGGTTGCTGTGCATAGTTATATTTTGATATTTACTGGTTCTTACCCTCTATCTGTCAGTCAGAGATTTGAAACTAGATATTTTTAACAGCATAGTGGGCCACCTGTCACTTGTGTCAGCTCACAGCATCTCACTGAAATTAATGATGACACAGTCTGATCTTGATCGCGTGTCTAGCATGAGAATTTTACAAAAGTCCATATATCAGCGTCCGCTTCTCGTACTCCCCCCCACCCCCCTTCCCCACCCCTTTCTAATGGCCTGACACTCCATTTGACTGTAAGGTTATGATGTGTTTTATGTGCTTTATGATGTATTTGACTGCCTGCTAAACTTGCTTAGCCAATAATGTTTCAGTTGATATTACTTGAAGTAGTTATGAATTAAATTTGTCTCAGCACTTATACTCAATGGAACTTACACAGTTCAAATGTACTAACCATTCTCTTCAAATTAAATAAAATCAAGGACTGCAGCTGTGTTAAATTTAAGGCATTTTGCAGATTCTCTTATTAAGAGCATCTTTAGTTATATAACTTTTTAAATGTTACAGATGTAGACCAAATGCAGTGTTGGGATTCTTGTCCAGTGCGTCTTATTAGCATAGACTGGTATGCCTACCCATGCTAAGAATTGAACCATAGTGTGTTGGACAGAGTTCAATGCTACGCCACCAATTTTAATCATGTGCAACCGATTAGCAATTTCCAAAGGCCATCATTTTACAGGTACTTTCTATACCACAACTTTAAGCCATTTCATTTTCATGTGTAGATCCATTAATGGTCCTATAATGTTTACAAAGTACACAGAACCATCATGTGCTCTTTAATTCAAATATTATTGCATAGGTGGTACATGCTGTTAAATGTCAGGTAAATGCCATATACTGTGGGGTTGTCGTGATTTGAGTAGCACAAGTGCTCTGACAGATTTTTAAATGCCCTTTCCTCAATTGCGACATGACTACTACATTATCATGACCATGATGGACTAGCTGTTATTTCCTGTATAGGTATAAAGAATTAGAAATACTGGGAAAATTAAGAAAACCCTAAACACAAATGGGGATGTCCCAGTCTCGTCCAATTTACTTTAGCTGTGTTATTCTGTGTATACTGACTACAACTGAGTCAATGATCTCTATAGTTTGAACAGCATTTGTATGAAGTAAAAAGATATCTATGAACGGTGTCTAACATTCATTCATTCATTATCTGTAAGCGCTTATCCAATTCAAGGTCGCGGTGGGTCCAGAGCCTACCTGGAATCATTGGGCGCAAGGGGGGAATACACCCTGGAGGGGGCGCAAGGCGGGAATACACCCTGGAGGGGACGCCAGTCCTTCACAGGGCAACACACACACACACACATTCACTCACACCTACGGACAATTTTGAGTCGCCAATCCACCTATCAACGTGTGTTTCTGTGGGAGGAAACCGGAGCACCCGGAGGAAACCCACGTGGACACGGGGAGAACACAACTCCTCACAGACAGTCACCCGGAGCGGGAATCGAACCCACAACCTCCAGGCCCCTGGAGCTGTGTGACTGCGACACTACCTGCTGCACCACCGTGCTTCCCGGTGTTCAAACAATAGAATGTTATAGGATACACTTAACGGGATAAATACCCTTTCTCCATGATTCATTGTACTGATGTTCCTGATACTCCTTTACCTGTTTTTGGATTGTGCTTTGTCACACCTCTAGTGGATTAAATCACAGCTTCTAAGATTTAGAACCAATCTTAATGCTTAAATGTTCAAATATCCAAAAAGTAAACAGTTCACACTGTATACAAGTGATTTTACAGCCATGTTATGAAGTAACTGAAAACCAATTTGTCAGAGAGGTCTGTCAAACTTGGTGATATTTTGACCACATCTTAAAATGGTCTATTTATAGTGTAAGCTCCCCCCAAAAAATGTTTCTTTCTAGAATTTTTCATGCTCACCCTAAAAAAAAGTGGCTTCACTGTAGTATAAATTGGGAAACTACCATACCTTTACTGTCAGAAGCAAATCTCACAGGTAACACACTTAACTTCACAGTTGAAGAAAAAAGATACCTCTTAACTTTCAGCATATACAGCATACCTACCAGCAGTGTGCCAAAACCTATTATTCCTGCTGGAGAACTATGACAAAATCAGATGTGACTCTGATGGTTTAAACACGGTTTAAAGCAGCAATGTGACAGCAGTTTCACATACAGAACCCTCAACTCCTCGGGTGATCTCTGTCAGGGTCAGGCTTTAGAAGAGCTTTAGAATTTCAAAATCAATATTACTGTTTCTTTTAAATCAGCTACATTAGGAACTCATTCCACATATGGATGAACAGAGAGCTTCTCTCCAGCTAGAGCTGAAACCTTTCATCATCTGTGTTCTGAATGTTTTCGCTATTATACACTGTCTATATTTTCACTTAATATTTCTTCAATCCTTCTGTGAAAAAAATCTTTATAAAGGAAATCTATCATCCATAGATAAAGCAAGTTATAATTCCTACTGGTAAATTACTGATGAAAATAGCATGAGCCAGGAATGCACGTTTGCCCATGTTAACATTGGTTATAGTGATGCTTGATGATCTGAATCAGCATTGACAGATGTTTGTTGAATATATTTTATCATCACAGTGGTGTTAGATGGAAAATTCCAATGATATCGAGGATGCTTTTATCGTACACAAGAAGAGTTTAGGAGTCAATGGGCTCCAGTGCTAAAACATCCATATTTTATTGCTTTTGCCGCACTTGAAAGACTATAGAAATGAATGTAGGTTTTCTATGTAATGTACAGAATGAGGACTCTGTTCTGGCATCAGCAGATAGCTGCAAGAAACATCATCAAACTGCAGTTCAGTATCAGTTCAGTCCTTATTTGTAAGGCACATTCATATTCTTTTTTTATGCAATTTATTTTTTGGCAATATTTGAGCATGTAGAAAATATTTTAAATTTAAAATGGACCGTGAGCACAATTTTCTTTTAGTCCTCTCCAGGTGAAGCTGGAGATTCAGATGAAATTACAAAAAGATTGGAACTCTGTGTACAAAATATTCTGTTCATCTCTTTCACTTTTTCTTTGGTCTCTTGCAGATGTCTGCTTAGACAGAAGGAGAGTTGCTCTGTTATCTTTTCATTCAGTTTCAAGGTTGCTACTTAGTTTCTATAGCCTTTAAGCAACTCTCATAAAAAGTGTAGAAATGGTGTGATGCAAATGTGTTGGAAATCACTATGGGGATAATTAATTGTCCCTTATTTTTCACATGATACATTTCGAGCACTGGAGAAGGACCAGTTCTGTCCTCATTAGGAAACCTTTGTTTCCATGAGAGCTTGGTAAACTCTAAGGGCAAATCTTCTTTGTCTTCTCCATAAAGCTTCAGTGGTCTGGATAGAGGACGTGGTATATGCGGTCTTTCGTCCTTCACATTCTTCTTTCCCTCTCATTCGCACTTGGACTGTCTTAGTTGGTTCACTCTTGGTCATTCAGGGCCATAAAAGGCTTTCAGAGCACAGCACAAGACGCCTGAGTGGCACAGTGAACAGGAGCACCGCTTCCTTCAGTATTGCTCAGCTCTTACCAATTCACAGGTTGAGTGTGTGTAGAATTGGTTAAGAGGTCTGACCAAGGCCAAAGGGTGCGCAGATTTGGATCCTTTCAAAATCATTTTTCAAAATGTATTTTTAAGGCTGTACTCTGTGACTGTGTGTTAGCAGATAATGATATTCTATGGAACACATGTCACAGATTTGATGTAGGCATACAAGTTTGGGGGAAAAAAAAAAAAAAAAAAAAAAAATATATATATATATATATATATATATATATATATATATATATAATAAAATGTTTGTCCAAACATAATTTAATAGATAAATCTGTGTAAAAATCACGTGGTATTATTAAAAATAAATACATTATCTAGATTTTTTTAATAGTATACAGTTTTAGCCCAAGACAAATCACAATTCTATAAACTGTTTGGCTTAAAGGAAGATGTGTAAAATGGAAAATAAAATCTGTATTTTTATTCGAACATGGGCATCCATTTACTTTATCACAATAGGTTTTAGTTTTGCGCCTTTCTAATGGACATGTTTTTCCCTGTGATGGTATTAGTGTTTTCTTCTGACACGGCATAGAGGCACTTTTAGTCCTCCATAAGCAGCCCTTCGTGTGCTTTCAAACAGAGATATGCACCGAGCTTCACGTGCATCTGTCAGCCGCCTCTTATCAGAGTGCAGCACAGCTTGGCCTTGCCCGGAGGGGGGAGACTTCTGCTGCCGTCTGCAGGTGCAAATCCCTGCTGCCCTTTGTCACGCTATATTACTCTCTCTCTCTGCGGTGGTCTCTGACAGGTAAGCTGCGCTCTCTCTGTCTCTCTCTCTCCAAGGCCATGTTGCTATCTCTGCATTTTACATGCGGAAGATGTCAACATGCATTGTTAAAGGCGATGGAGCAAGGTTTTTCAAACAGGCCGAGTTGCTGGCCTGTGTTTTGTGAGGCGGCTCGCTTCAGCGCTCCTTAATTGTCCGTTCTGATATTTTTCTATAGAAAAAAATCATACCTGCAGTCTGTTGATATTCAGCCACATTGAAATTTGTTTGTCACAAGATCCACAAAAACAGGCAAAGGCACCTTGGTGTAGAATGGAGGGCCTGTTCCAATATAATGAGGTGATGTACCATCAATGTCAGGTGAGCTGATTCTCTTTGTGAAGGAGAAGAGACAGACACCAGCAGTGGAGAGAGATCACTATCAAGATCATATTCCATCATTCCATCTTTCTTTCTCTTCTGCTCTCTAACTTTGTCTGTCTTTCTGTCCGTTTCTCTTTCTCAGTTTCTCTCTTTCTTACTTTTTCTCACTTGTTTGACACAGTGTACATATCCGACTGATTTCCCCAGTCGCATCAAGCACTACCGCGAAAACCTCAGACTTCACAAAACGTCTGTAGGACTACACAAACTGTTTACAGTTAGTGAACACAGACAATGTCACTGACAGAAGAGCTCATCCAACAAATTCAGATCATTAAGACATGTATTAGTTGATTAACACCTTCATCTTTTTTGATGATAGTAATTAACTATTTGCAGTCTACCACTTAAACTGTGCAGTTGTCTCCAGTACATCCAGAACTCAGCAGTCAGGATTCTTACTTTCACCAAATACAGACTTCATATTACTCCTGTCCTTCAGCAATTGCATTGGCTTCTTGTTGATAATTAAGTACAAAATTCTTCTTCTAACCTTTAAGACTCCTACATATCTCTCTGACCTTATTACTTTATACTGTCCCTCTCATTGTATTAGTTTTCTTTTAGACTTTCTAATCTGTCCCCAAATTTTGAAACCCTCTTCCTCCTATTTGGTAACACTTTACAATAAGGGTACATTGATGAATGGTATTTAAGGCAGTATTAAGTAATTAGACAGTAATGAGCATTACAAACTCATTAAGTAAAGTCCCACTGTGGTACCACTTTAAAATAAGACTAAATCTATAAAGGATAATAAATGGTTTAAATGCCTGTTTATTACTTGGTAATTAGTCATTAATAATCCTTTTTAACACAGAAATAGGAAGTACAACCATGAACTCTTTTTGTCTAATAGTGAAAGAATAGTGAAAATGACAAGGTAAAGAATAAGCTGAGACCTGATAACTTGAATTTAATCATTTCACATGTCAAGGTGCACCATATAATCATTATTGTATAAAAAGACACTCGGTTGGTGTTTAATTCATTAAATGGTTACACTTAATAACAAATATGTGCTGAAGCTGACAGGGTTAATGTCGACTGATGGGGAACACAAATTAAGGTCAGTATTTGGCAAGATCTGAGCGTTAACAATGTAGATGAATGTGGGTTTACTATTTGGCAAACAATAGGCCTTTTCTATCTGTGCACTATAACCGATTATTAATGACTAGTAATGTATTAACAACATAATTAATAACTATTAATAGACAGATTAGGGCGGCACGGTGGCGCAGCAGGTAGTGTCGCAGTCACACAGCTCCAGGGGCCTGGAGGTTGTGGGTTCGATTCCAGCTCCGGGTGACTGTCTGTGAGGAGTTGGTGTGTTCTCCCCGTGTCTGCGTGTTTATTCCGGGTGCTCCGGTTTCCTCCCACAGTCCAAAAACACACGTTGCAGGTGGATTGGCGACTCGAAAGTGTCCGTAGGTGAATGTGTGTGTGTCTGTGTTGCCCTGTGAAGGACTGGCGTCCCCTCCAGGGTGTATTCCCGCCTTGCGCCCGATGATTCCAGGTAGGCTCTGGCCCCCCCGCGACCCTAAATTGGATAAGCAGTTACAGATAATGGATGGATGGATGAATAGACAGATTGTAATAGACAATTTATAAACCTTTGTAAGTGAGGTCTTACTCTTAAGTGGTAGTAAATTAATCATTAAAGAATTAAAGAATAGAACCAAGAACTAGCATTATTTATGGTTTGTTGAAATTCTAAAATAATACTTTAGAATTAATTGTGACTTTAAAGCTTGTTACTGTCTTAAGTATCATGAATGAATGAAGCCTTAGTGTAAAGTGTTACCTCTTTTTTTCATATCTGTTTGACCCTGTCTCACTTCAGATCCCAGCTCTTTGTGTTCTTAACAATTTTACATTTCTTTTCCTCTGCCTCTGAAGTAAAGCATCCTTGAGTTTGTGAAAGACGGGTTGCAGTATATTATTATTATTATTATTATTATTATTATTATATTTATTGATATATATATATATATATATATATATATATATATATATATATAGAAATGCCCCCTCACCCAAGCCATAAAATGTATTTATAAAACTACAACACAATTAATCAACACACCTTCATCAACAAAACTATATTCGTCATCCTCCAATCTATACTTTTTGGGGTCATGCATGTGTATGGGCATGACTGCATTTCTCTCATGTGGCCTGTCTGCTTGGTGGATCAAGCAAGGTTCTGTAGCTCTATAAATTGAGCAGGCTGCTGACTCCTGCATGGCTCTGATTGATGAGCTAAAGATTCTGCAGTCTTTCTGTACTGCAGGTCCATCTCCTGGCAGAGCACACACAGAGTACTTATCCGGCTTTAACGGGAGATGCAATAATAAAGCAGGTGTTAAGACAGGATTAGGCCTACAAACGTGATGAGGGCTCAGAGTAATACAACGGCATGTAATTTTAGACCTGATGAGGGGCCCTGTTACAAACGTCTTCTGGGTCGATATGCAAACAGACGCCACGTCTTCTCTGCCTGTCAGCGCATTTTGAAGAGGAGCATTGTGTTTTCTTAGATGCCTGAGCAGACATGAGAGCAAAACATTTAGCTGAAGTGTTTCAGAGCTTTGTGAGGAATCAGGCATGATTGTTCTGGCTCCTACCTGGATCCCCACAGCTCTCACTTCTACAATACCATTCATCAGCACCCATATGTTGCACCAGTCTGTTCAGCTGAGCAAAGACCCAGTCCGGATTCAAGATTCACAGCAGCAGCTTAGTGCAGAGCATTCATTGGGATTGATCTTCTTTGTCTGCTTCTGTTTTATTGATTTGTTTATCATTTTCCTGAAATACTTGATGGCTTGGATAAGTGCCTTATTGTATTCTTGGATCATTAAAATAATTATTCAGTAATCTCAGTCAAAGGCAGTCTCAGTTGGACACCAATTAAACAGAAGACAATCCTATTGTCCTAGTATATTTTCCAAAATGAGACTTATTTTTGGACCTGAAAAAGATTTGGTCTCAAGTTCTCCAATTAAGACTCAGATGATCCCATTTTCTTTGATATATCTGCTGGTAAACTATAGTGAATTGATGTCCTTAGTGCCCTAGATCAAAGAGAAGTAGGCAGACTATTCATTTATTATGCCCCTGAATGCAGAAAAAGAAAGCTTTTATTTGCCATTTGTGCAGTCTTCACAAGGAGTTTAGAATTGTTCATGAGAGCATTGGTTCTCAAACCTCAATCTGATTTGGCTCTTCAAATGATTATAAAGAAGATCATATGTTGTCATGTGAGGCAGAACAGAGAGAACAGAAAACAATACAAACAAAAACCCCTCAGAGTACAAATCAAGATTTATGAGAAAATTTGTTTTAGCTTATACCACCACAAGACCATCAAGCAATGTTCTACACTCAGAATGAGAAAAGAGTCAGAACACAGGGTCAGTGATATTGTTGTATTCTCTGGAGGCCAGGAGCAGTGGGTATAGACAGAACCGAATATCATCTATTGACTGAGTCACACCTCACTGGCAATTGAGTCACTGGTGCTGTTTAGTTGCCTTGAGCTTACAATGCCTGCTTGCCTTCAGTGTTGGCGTCTGGACCTCTACATGTCATTGGGGTCAGTATTTTAAGTACAATTTCTGAATGCTAAGCCATCAGTGACAAAGTATACGTCTCTGGAGAAAGAAGAGAGCTTTGTCTAAAAATAGCTAATGCTAAGATCTTGGCTCAGTGTGTCATTGTACAGGTGTTTACCCCAGTGTCCTGGCCACAATCCCGGACAAGCCCCCAAATCCTGGCCACCCAGTAATCCCCTCATTTCAAATCAACTAATTCACTTCTTATTTTGCCGCCTTATCCCTAGAGTGGTGAGGAACCTATTTTGTCTATTCCCAGTTCATACCAGGTGCTTCGTGGGGTGCTCTCTTAAATCCCTATATAAATTCAACTCATTATCATTCATAGTGCAACTCGCACTGTTCCAAACATTTGTCTCACATTATAATACCCACACCACTGGCTCCCTTAACACTGAAACAGTCAAAAGGTGTTCAGAGCATGACAGTATTATCTATCTTGACAGGTTTCCTTAGCATTGCCAGAGATCCAGATATACCTTAGATATCCACATCATATCACTGCATACAGTCTAGCTCATCCATCACGTCCAGGCTTCTAAAAAGCAGAACACCAGGGCGAGTAGGAGTAGAGGGGGTTAGGTCTGCTAAGGCCAGTAGGAGACATTGTATTAGACACATAAAGAATCAAAGATGCTGCAGTGCTGCAATCTGTCGTTAGATCAGTAGGTCGAGCTGGCCCAGAAGTGTATATAATGTTTAGAGCTTATTCAACTTCTCTTTATTTTGTTTTAATGACCTTGAAATGAAGACTGTAAGTGCTGCACATTCTTACACAGCTGAAAGTAGTTAAATAGCTACTACAGGGCAGAAACAGGCTCCTCACACAAGGCACCATGAGTTAATAAAATTATGTTTTCTACTTTTGTTGGAACTATACCTTATTCTTATATCTAATAAATCAATCTCAAGTAATCAGTCTTTTGAAATGGCCTTAATCATAAATGTGTAACGTTAATTACTGATGGAGACTATTAATTAGAAACTAATAATAATAATAATGGTTTTAAAAAAAACAGAAACCCAAACTTTTTATAATTATAAAAGGTAATAATACAGTCCTATCAAGGTTCTGAAGCTTTTTGATGGAAGTGATGTTTTTATACTCTTTGCTAATAAATAAAGCTTATATCAAACACATTAGTGTTAACAGCCTTTGTATAATAACATTTATGTGGAATTTGCAAACGGATTAACTAAAGTGTATGTGGGTGTGTGAACGAGAGCATGTGTGTCTCTCTGTGTGTGTGTGTGTGTGTGTGTGTGTGTGTGTGTGCGTGCGTAAATGCTGAAGTGATTACATGAAAGTGGGAACAAAATTTGTGTTCTTATTTGACTTGATAATTTACTCTGTATGTTAATGAGGGTGCTGTGCTTGTATTTGATTGGTCTGAAGTCTCTGTATGTAAATGGTGTTGACTGTTTCCAGCCACTTGTTTCTTGCTTTTCATTTAATGGGCCATACACAGGCATGCAGAGGGTAACATTTCAGATCTGTTTATTGCAGGTAAACAGCAAAACCTCTGGTATTTTCAAAGCAAAATTACAGTCTTAGGCTGGCTTCACATTATTTAATACCAAGCCTGCTTGAAATTATGTTGCACTTGAGTTGTACAATGTAACTAGTGACACCCTTGCAACTTAACTTCAAAATTTGAAATTAAATTGCTGATACTGCTCAAATAAAATAATATACAGTGGAACCTCTACTAATGAACGCCTATACTAACGAACTTTCCAATATACGAACTGGGCATTTGAATATTTTTTGCCTCCACCAACGAACCATGACTCTAGAAACGAACCCGAGCCTCTGCCGAGCAGGCGACTGGAAATAGCCTTAGCATTAGTGTAAATAGCAGACATCAAAATTCGCGCTAAGTTAAGCCATATCTACGCTTCATCTCCCCACATTCACCCGCCTACTCTCCGTTATTCCCGCCACCCCCCGCCTCCCGTCATACAGCCAGTGCCTGTATTACTCTTCCAGCCATTCGTATTCAAGGTAGCGATATGTAACCACTTAAAACTTTCTTGTTTCTTTTTTATTACTGTTACCATACTTACTATTACTGTAATTGGTGTTCTTTTTTATTTTTAGTAACGCTACATTTATTTTTTTTACTAATTTGAGAGTTTTGTAAACATATATCAATGCAAAAAGGGTGACTTTCGGGGTGGGGGCTGGAACACATTAATTGCTTTCCATTATTTTAAATGGGGAAAATTGACTCAAGAAATGAACTTTTCCACTTACGAACCATGTCACAGAACGGATCAAGTTCGTAGGTAGAGGTTCCACTGTATTTTCAAAATGTAACCATATGAGCAAGTAGATAAACTAGAAGACTGGAGGAAGCCTGGAAGTGTTTCAGTTACTTGAGGAGCTGTATTCAAAATATCAATCTATAAGTTTACTGGCTTTACAAGTGTACTGTAGGTATTAGCTGTGATGTTCAAAAATATCCTTTTACACAGCGCATTAATGAAGTGACAACAAGGATAATACAAGCAAGAGAGTACAATATTTTACAGCACTTGAACGAGGGTTGAGCTTTGGTTCAGTCCAGTCTATTTTTTACTCTGGTCCCTTCTGTGTGTAACATGTTCATTAATTAACAGAATATATTATGTGCTGTTGTGTGGGTGAAAGAAATGAATATACTTTTCTCATGTTGTTAATGTCTGTATGAACTTTAACTGTACTTCAGATGGTTTCGCTTTCTGATTTGAGTACACCATTTAAAGTGGAATGGAAATTGAAGCAAATATATACACAATGGCCCTTATTCCTCTAAGTTATGCATTCAGATTGGATCATTAAATGAGCACCTGCAAATTACAAAAAAGTTTTTGGTATTCAGATTCAGGGTTCGCATATCTCTACAATCCAACTTATGTCTGGTTAATACATGTGACTATGAGAATAACAGTTTAACAGTATTTAGAAAAAAGTTTGATTGGCAGTTAAATCATTTAAAAGATATCAAAATCATTTATAACAAAAAACGCTATACGAAACTAATGTCAGGAGCGAGGGGCGGATTGAGGGAGGCGGACGCATTCGCTAAAACACGGGAGTTTATTATATAACAGAAAATAACCAAAACAGACTTTAAACAAAAGGAAAACAGGCTAAACTAGACTCTAAGAAATAAGCAGGGTAAACGGGGACAGACGGAAAACAAAGCGAAACGCTGATAGAGGAAACTTACGGAGATAGACAGATAACATGATCGACAGGACGGACGACAACGGAGAAAATAGATACGACACGGTGACAAGAGAAGTGAAACTTACACAAACGGACTTTCAGGGCAAACACGAAATTAGAAAACAACAAGAGTAGGGATATAAACAAAACGATTTGACACGAAGAAGGAAGGAAGGCAACAACGCGACTGGGACACGAAACGACACGACTTGACTTGACTTGACTGGAACAGAGCTAAACAACAATACCAAATGAAGTGAAATGAACGACAAACATGACGTGAAACAAGAGGGCTTAAATACAGACACAAACGAGACACACCTGGACAGATAACAAGGAGGACGGGTTAACACATGACACGGACGAGGAGGCGGAACAAAGGCGGAGACTTGAACATAAACAAAACAGAGCCATGTGCAAATAAAGCACATGGCCGGGACAACAGACTGACAGGACGAAGGCGTGACAGATGCCCCCCCCAAGAACGCGCAACTCCCGGGCGCGTACTCCTAAACCCCCCAGGAGCTGGCGCAGGAGAGGGCACGAAAAACATGACAGGACAACAAACCAACAGGTGACAGGACTCAGGACAGGACGGGAACCGACACAGGAGCTGGGGACACGACAGGACCGAATATACGAGACGGGACATGGGACATGACAGGAGACTGACAAAGGGAAGCCACAAGAGACGAGAACGGACTGGACAGGACAGGAGTGGACACATGGGAATTGACGGGAGACAAGACAGGGGACTGAACGTGGGACGGATACGGAGACTGGACACGTTTGGGGACAGAAGACTGGACATGGACAGGTGACAGAACAGGGGACTGGAATGGAGACGGGACTGATGACAGGACTGGGTGCTGGGAATAGACGGGAGCAGAGACTGGTGACGAGACAGGGGACAAGACACTGGACAGGATAGGAACATTAGACTGGACAGGGGTATGTGACTGGACAGAAGACAGGACAGGTGACATGACACTAGACGGATACGGAGACTGGACATGACTAACTGGGGACTGGACATGAGACAGGACAGAGGGTTGGAACGGGGACTGGACAGGAGACGGGACAGGGGTTTGAGACAGAGACTGGACTGGAGACAAGACGGGTGACTGGACGTTGGACAGATACGGAGACTGGACATGACTAACAGGGGACTGAACCGGGGGTTGAAACATAGACTGGACAGGGCTGATAGGGGACTGGACAGGACTTGGCAGGGGAACAGGTACAAGAACATTTACAGGGACTGACACCAACACAGTGACCGGGACCGGGACAGACACAAAGGCAGACACGGGTACAGGGACAAGGACAGAGAGGGGAACCAGGACAGGGACAGACAAGGGAACCAAAATAACAGGGGGGTGCCCAGGACTGGCTAATGTCTGTGTGGCAGTCTGAGGAACCAGCCTAGGCACAGTTCTGGGGATCGGCCCTGAAGTCCTTCGGGCCGACCTACGGACATGGACAGGGGAGGCCGTAGCCACAGTCACGGGGACAGGAGAGGCCGTAGCCACAGTCACGGGGACAGGAGAGGCCGTAGCCACAGTCACGGGGACAGGAGCGGCGGGCGCCGCCACAGTCACGGGGACAGGAGCGGCGGGCGCCGCCACAGTCACGGGGACAGGAGCGGCGGGCGCCGCCACAGTCACGGGGACAGGAGCGGCGGGCGCCGCCACAGTCACGGGGACAGGAGCGGCGGGCGCCGCCACAGTCACGGGGACAGGAGCGGCGGGCGCCGCCACAGTCACGGGGACAGGAGCGGCGGGCGCCGCCACAGTCACGGGGACAGGAGCGGCGGGCGCCGCCACAGTCACGGGGACAGGAGCGGCGGGCGCCGCCACAGTCACGGGGACAGGAGCGGCGGGCGCCGCCACAGTCACGGGGACAGGAGCGGCGGGCGCCGCCACAGTCACGGGGACAGGAGCGGCGGGCGCCGCCACAGTCACGGGGACAGGAGCGGCGGGCGCCGCCACAGTCACGGAAACAGGAGCGGCGGGCGCCGCCACAGTCACGGAAACAGGAGCGGCGGGTGCCGCCATCACGGGGACTGGAGCGGCGGGTGCCGCCATCACGGGGACTGGAGCGGCGGGTGCCGCCATCACGGGGACTGGAGCGGCGGGTGCCGCCATCACGGGGACTGGAGCGGCGGGTGCCGCCATCACGGACACTGGAGCGGCGGGTGCCGCCATCACGGACACTGGAGCGGCGGGTGCCGCCATCACCGGGACAGGAGCGGCGGGTGCCGCCATCACCGGGACAGGAGCGGCGGGTGCCGCCATCACCGGGACAGGAGCGGCGGGTGCCGCCATCACCGGGACAGGAGCGGCGGGTGCCGCCATCACCGGGACAGGAGCGGCGGGTGCCGCCATCACCGGGACAGGAGCGGCGGGTGCCGCCATCAACGGGACAGGAGCGGCGGGTGCCGCCATCACGGAGACTGGAGCGGCGGGTGCCGCCATCACGGAGACTGGAGCGGCGGGTGCCGCCATCACGGAGACTGGAGCGGCGGGTGCCGCCATCACGGAGACTGGAGCGGCGGGTGCCGCCATCAACGGGGACTGGAGCGGCGGGTGCCGCCATCAACGGGGACTGGAGCGGCGGGTGCCGCCATCAACGGGACAGGAGCGGCGGGTGCCGCCATCAACGGGACAGGAGCGGCGGGTGCCGCCATCAACGGGACAGGAGCGGCGGGTGCCGCCATCAGCGGGACAGGAAGCCCTGCGACGTCGTCCACGGAGGCAGGGGAACCTGCGACGTCGTCCACGGAGGCAGGGGAACCTGCGACGACGTCCACGGAGGCAGGGGAACCTGCGACGACGTCCAAGGAGGCAGGAGAGGCGCGCGTCGTGCTCACGAAGACAGGAGAGCCGCGTGCCGCGCTCTCGAGGACAGGAGAGGCGCGTGCCGCGCTCTCGAGGACAGGGGTTTGTGCTGCTCGCCGGGCTCGCGCTGGAGCTGTAAAGGGTTTAGGGGGTTTCACAGGCGCACCCATTAGATCACCTCGAGGTGCGCCCCTGTTAGCCTCAGACCTCAGAGGTACGGAGGTGAGGCTAACAGCCCCTACCCTTAACGCCCCCCCAAAAATTTCCCCGGACCTGAGGGGGTAATCCTCCAGCGAGGGGGGAACTCCAGCACGGTTCTTCCGCCGACTCTTACGACTCCCGCTGGCGCAACTACTCGATTCCCGAGTCGACTCCTCCGCTATAGGATCCGGAACAGCGCCAGGCAGGAGCTGGAGCCGGCGACTCCATTCTGAGGCCGCTTTCAAAGCCTCCCCCACAGGATCTTTGGGGCCTGTGCGGAATGGAGTCCGGCGAACGGCACACCCCTTGAGGTAGTAATCCGCGCTAGCTGCGTCCATGTGGTCGTTCATTCTGTCAGGAGCGAGGGGCGGATTGAGGGAGGCGGACGCATTCGCTAAAACACGGGAGTTTATTATATAACAGAAAATAACCAAAACAGACTTTAAACAAAAGGAAAACAGGCTAAACTAGACTCTAAGAAATAAGCAGGGTAAACGGGGACAGACGGAAAACAAAGCGAAACGCTGACAGAGGAAACTTACGGAGATAGACAGATAACATGATCGACAGGACGGACGACAACGGAGAAAATAGATACGACACGGTGACAAGAGAAGTGAAACTTACACAAACGGACTTTCAGGGCAAACACGAAATTAGAAAACAACAAGAGTAGGGATATAAACAAAACGATTTGACACGAAGAAGGAAGGAAGGCAACAACGCGACTGGGACACGAAACGACACGACTTGACTTGACTGGAACAGAGCTAAACAACAATACCAAATGAAGTGAAATGAACGACAAACATGACGTGAAACAAGAGGGCTTAAATACAGACACAAACGAGACACACCTGGACAGATAACAAGGAGGACGGGTTAACACATGACACGGACGAGGAGGCGGAACAAAGGCGGAGACTTGAACATAAACAAAACAGAGCCATGTGCAAATAAAGCACATGGCCGGGACAACAGACTGACAGGACGAAGGCGTGACAACTAACAATCTATGCATATGTTGATCCAGTACAAAAGTAGATTATTATTTTTCACATTCACTGAGCTAAACAAATTCTGCATCTACTCCATATTCTGTTAAGAGAAAGGTAACACTGCCTTATTTTATGACTGATACTGCTTTAAAAATGAACCTTAAACATAGCTTTGCAGAAAAACAATCTAACACACTGCAATAATACATTGTTTAAATATGAATTTTTAGAACAAAATTCATGCAGCATGATAACATCATTCCATTGTCTTAAACATCTGCTGTCTTGCCACCCAAATGGCTTTTTGCTCATCACCTGTGAGCGTTTGTGAACCATTGGTTGCCATGGTTTCACTGACCCCATGTGTCATTTTGCCAGATCTGTTTACTCCTAATTTATATAAAGTTAAACTTTGCTCAATTTTTTCACATTGCTGACTCTCCCTACTTTGCATCGGCAGTGTTTGTCCTGCATCCTGTCGCCAGAAATTGCAAGCTATCTTGAATGCAGGGTAAGAAGTTCTGTTTATTTCATGTTTTATTTTTTGCAGTGATCATTTTAACACTGTAAAGTTTGAACAGTAGTGGGAGCTATGGACATGCTTATCAACCTCAAACTCTGCCTATGAATACAGCCTTTGGCCTATGAGCCTCTGAATTCCATAATTTCATTTAATTAATATATAACATATGTGTAAATTTGGGGATGATAAATGTATGTAAATGAAGAACTGGTAAGCTGGTGCTGGATTCCATGCACTGAAGCTGATTTGTCAACTGTTCCTAAATCTCTGATTGTTTCCAGTTTGTATGGAAGTTTAAAGAATCATACAAAGGATAGATTGTAGTTTATTCTTATAACTTACATCTTAGATGAACAAGGCCTGGCTGTCATCTTTCTGCCATCCCATTCTGCACTTCCCTGAAGCCAAAGGGCAAATGGCACTACGTTGTAAATCGTAAACATGTGTGTGGTATGCTACATGAATGATACTCCTGACTAATGACAAAACTAATTATTTAACTAACTAATTTAATTTAATAACTAACTAATTATAAGCTAAGTATTAATTAGCTGCAAAGTTTTTACCCTTTACTTTCTCAAGGATCACATTTTGTTATTATGGTGCATCAAGGTCCACATACAAAAAAAAAGTTTTCTTTTATTAATACACTGTTGACACTAACATTTGAAAACAGAAAAAGCTTTTCCATTCTTCTAACATCTGTTTAACCACAACTTGTTAAATCAAATCAAATCAAATCTATTTGTATGGCACTTTTTACAACTAATGTTGTCACAAAGCAGCTTCACAGAATTCTGGTAAAACCCCAGTTGAGCAATCCAAGGGTAACAGTTAAAAATCACAAATTATTAAAATATATATATATATCTCTTGACACTTTCAACTCAAACAAGAATGTCTTATAAAACAGGTCCAATATGCATCTCATGCAGCCATCCACATTAGATATCAATTTGAATATACCAGGTGTTTTTGCAGAATGTTTAGAATTGCACATGCCACAAGGTGAAACTGGATTCATATTTTACATTTGTTGGGCAGCTAGTCACAAAAGTGTTCAAATGTTCAACATTCTCAACTGTCCTACATGATAACAAAAAATGTGATGTGTTGTAACATTGTTGGATATATAAAATTACTGTGAAGTGACGATTAAAATAGAGCTTCATTGCATATCTGAACAACAACGCATTCAGATCCTGAAATCTATTTAAGTTAAAACATTAAGTGAATGCATTTTTATTACATAAACTTTAATGTAAAATTTTAAGGCAAATTGCTCCATTATTACTTACAAATATTGATGTCTAAGACAGCCATTCAGTGTGGAGGCTATGAATGCTGTTTTCATGCAACCCACATCTAATCAAAGCATCTCACAATACTAAAGCTACATGGACCCCAGTGTGTTCCTGAGAGAAATAGGATTTAATTCAGTGTTCTGATTTATGCAACGTTTTGTCAGGCACACATGAACCCATTGTGCTGCTTCACCAAATATATGTTGTACAAACAAATATAACAAATTGCCTTAGTTTTAATTGAACTTGTTTACTACTGACCATACACAATAGTGATATGGGAGCGTAATTTTTGATTAAATGATTAATGATTGATTGATTAATATGATTAATGATTAATAAATTTGATTAATGATTAAAGTAATTTAATACTTTATTAAATTAATTGTCCAAGCCTTATTCTCAAGCAGGGTTTCTGAAACACACCATAGACATTTATGTATTTAGGATAATACAGCTTAGTTATGATCTATTTGGAGAAAAAGTGAGTTGTGTTTGTGGGTTTGCACACTTTGCTTTTCCCCATTTAATAAATAGGACACACTTGGACTCGCACTGGAAAGCATGTGACTTTGTTGCAGACCTTGGGGCTAACCTGCTTTCTCTACATTCAGAGTGGGAAAATATTTTTGAAAAATGAGGTGGAAATGGAAAGTCAATTATGTCCTATAAAAACACATGTACTTTCTATAGTGACTAGCAGACTAAGGTTGGGCAGGAACATCATGCTTCAACAGTAAGAGTCCAGGGAAATATCTAATGCCAAACAATAAACAAAGCCTGAATTAAAACTATACATTTATTTGGCATAAGAGAATCTGTTGAATGTATCCACTCTATTAACATAGTGATTTGTTTTGTTGTGTTGTTTTCTGTATTCCCTGTCTTCCTCAATAATTGTAAAAGAAAAGCTACAAATTGAGGAGTTAAAGTTGATATGTCACAAGTTCAAATCCATGAAAAAAATAGCTGTAACTGCCAGGGTAATTGAAGGCAAATACATCAATAAAATACATGTGACAAGCAGGTCAAAACTATTAATATGTGGAGAAATAAACAAACACATTTTCTTTAGTTGTTGTTTTAGGAAAGCAATGGCATGCAACTTTTATTGAGGCAGATGAATACATGTTAGGTATTGGAGATCAATGACAGGAGCTAGGAGATGTAAGAGATGGAGCTGAAGAAAAATATCACTTTCCTCACACATGGCATTGTACAGTACATTCTCATATTCCTTTCAGTTTTGGAAAAAAAATAACTCGGGTTGGTTTATAATATTGGGAGAAAAAATGTTGCATGCACAGCAAACACTGTTGTGGCAGTACCCTGAATATGGCAGTAACTGACATGAGACCAAAAAATCGATGATAAATAAATAAAGATTTCCAGCAACAGTTCCTGTCCCTGGGTTTGGCTGGACTCCTGCTTAAATGATGTATTTCACAAGATTGTTGGATAGAAAGCACCAGGAGGACATTCCCATTGATGAAAAGTGCCATCAAAAGCACCAACAGCAAATTTGCTTTCACCACAGATATATGGACTACTGTAGCCACTGAAGCTTACATTGGTGTGACAAGCCTCTGAATTGGAGATGATTGGGAAGTGAGGTCTATTTGCCACCATGCCACTAGAGGACAAGCACATAGCATTCAGCAGAGCAGAGTGGCTTATGGAAGTTGCAGTCAGGTTTGAAATTTATCCCGGCAAGATTACAACAGCTGGCCATGACAGTAGTGTCAATACTGTGGCTTCTGCAAATTACCACAGCGGAGATGTGGTTGGCCTTATGTCCATGGCATTGGCAACACAGTCTTACATAATCTACTGGTGCTAGAATCAATTACATTCATTACATTTAAATATCTGTAAACTGTAAACATATTTATAGTTTTTGCACATTTAAATGAAAAATAGGTTTTGTCAGACAGCCATGAATTTGAAATGTTGTTATTGCTTTTATTATTATTATTCTTAATGGCTTATAAATAAGAAAATGATTCAAGACTGTCGCTTTAAGGCTAATGGCTAACTGGGGAAATAATCACTGGGATAGGATTGGACATAACGGATTTGATACATTTCATTTGTTATATCTAGAAATATAGAGAGCCAAATTTGCAGGTTGTAAATGGCACATGTATCCCTGGTAGATAAAACAACTTATAGTAAAAATAACCCCTGCATTTCATATTTAATCATCAGTAGTTTTGAAACATTGAAATAGAAGTCTAACTATTGCTTCATATCTACTGTCAAACATCAATTGCTTGAAATATTAAATCTGAAATGTTCCTTTTGTTCTGTGATATATTTCAGAATAGCATGCTGTATTGGGATGATGCGCATTGATAAGTATAGTGAGGGAGATGAAACAAGATAATATCAGTTAATATTACTTTTTCTTTTTCTCGGTACATTATGAAAACACAGATAATATTGTAGATGTTTTAGATCAAAATGTTATTATATTTTGATGAAAGATTATGGGAAAACAGTAATTTTCTGTTTTAAATAATATGGTTTTCTTAAGGTGGGATTATGGTGCAACAGATAGCTGCAACATTGCTCCAGGGTTCTGGGGTTGGGTCACTCTTGGTGAGAAGTTTGGTGTGTTCCCACAGTGTCTGTGTGGGTTTTCTCCAGGTGCATTTGTTTCATCCACAGTCCAAAATCTCATGCTGGTAGGTGGATTTGCTGTTCAGAAATGCCCATAGGTGTGTGTAGGTGTGTGTGTGTGTGTGTGTGTGTGTGTGTGTGTGTGTGTGTGCGTGTGTGTGTTTGTGTATGTGTGTGTCTGTAGTTGTGAGTGAGTACATGAACTCCTTTTAAAACCGTGTTAAGGCATTATTGTTAATAATGCAGTGTAGAAAAATATTACAGCTCCTGCAATCTGTAAATTGCTCTGAAATTTCAGTATAACAATAATTAATATTTTTAGCCTCATCAGCTGTTAGCATTGTTTGTTTATGGAATCCAAGCTTACGCATTGATTTGGACATGACCAAAAAAGGGGGGAAATATCGAATAACTATAATAAAATAATTCTATTTTCAACTTGCTTTTTGACACAGAAAGAAAAATCTTCAAAGAAATGTGTTATTTTGAAAGACAAGAAAATTCATAGCTCTTAGTGCAAAATAGGCTTGCTCTTTGAAACATTATTTTGTCTTGGCCAGAAATAACATTTTTTTCTGAAGTGTAGGATGTTTTTTTGAGAAAACACTTAGGTTTACGACACACTGGGCCTTTGTTTATACGCGTCATATTTCCCTTGCCTAATCTATATTTAATGTATCCACACATATTTTAAGGCTCTTTTTACAGTAGGGGAGTCCAGTATGGTAGTTTAATATCTGCATTTTTATTATACATACATCATAATTACTGTCAGCTCATTCTGGAGTTTACATAGTTAATTAAAAAAATGGATTTACTCAAGTAAGAAATTATCTGATATATTTTTTCTGGCTCTTGCATTCTGTAATTCTGTTTTTACAATGGTTTTTCACAAGTTTTGCCAGTGAGGTCTGTAATCCAGTGCGTGTTCTGAATTCCTTTATAGAAACAGACAGAAAAGTTCCATTCACTGGAGAATTTGTTGGTTCTTCTGGGTAATGGACTTGACATTTGTCCAGATGATTAGGTAAGAATCGGTCCTTCTGGGTTTTATTCCCAGAACTAACGTTTTGTAGCTTTGCTTTAAGTTTGCTTGATGAACCTAGTGCCCTTTAGAACATTGATAAAAAAAATTCTACTTGTGTAGCCAAGTAACAATATAGAGAAAGCTGCAAGTTACCCAATGACATATTAACCTTTTATTTAAACCGGAAAGCAAAACTCTCAACAATTAAGATCTATTATACAGGAGCATCCTTGCCAAAAATGGCAAAACACCTGACAATCCTTACAAACACACAATATTTGAATGTGGGAGCAAATTGTGCCTTGTTGTGACTGGAATATATGACCATAATGCACTAGAAATGAACCTTCAGTTGACTGAGACTAACACTTAAAATGTAATATGTTTATCTCTACCCACTAACAACTCGCTCTCGAAGTGAAGGAAAGTTAAATTAATTACAGCAGCGATATGAAATCAAGTTCTCTTCCACTTAAAGATGATGTCATGATGTCATGAATTGGAGAAGCTAATTTATTGTTTATCATCCACACAGCCCAAGCACGTATTTTTGCTCATGCAACAGTTTTGTTCACAACACTCGAGGACAGACTGAGGACAGTTTGAACCTGAAACAGGCAGAAAAGGCTTAGTGCACTGGGTCCTGATTGTTTGCGGTGATATTGCCACCTATTGGACATGCATGAGTGTAGGGCTGATAGATGCCTAATTTGTGTATCCCAATTTGCAAGAGTGCAATTTTCAAATCACAAGGGCTGCCATTTTTATTATAGCCTGCCTCAACATTGTTATCTTAACCAGTTGACAAGTGGGATATTGAACTCAGCTCACAAACAGCTTGCAAAAGTGTCAGAGCCACCATACAAAGTCAGAATAATAGCAGCAAGTATTAGAAATGCAGCCCAGGTCTATCGAGTGATGCAGCACTCTAAGCCTTGGCCCTGTTATAGGAAGATTGCTGGTTCGGTGATGCCTCAGCCATCTGAGGCCAGAGAGCACGTTTGGCTTTGCCAGTGCAGGCGTTTGTTGGCTGAGGTGGCAGAGCTGGGCAAGTGGAATTCTCCTCCAGTTTGTTGAGCTGTTGAGTGCTGTTGAATTAGCAGGGTTTTAAAAAGTTTTGGTGAGTGGCCTCATATGTCTTGAAAAAAATATGAGCTGTTCTGTATGTTTCTAGGTTGGTGGCACTGTGTGTGATATGAGTGTCGTAGTTATCGGGTGGAAGTTATTATGAGTAATGATCAAGGAGAAAATTGGGTGATGTAAAGGGTGGGTGGCTGGGGGGAGGGTTTGGGAGGGGAGCAGCCATAATGGCATTTCCACTTTAGTTTCAATCTATAATAGTGGTGTTGCCTTTGAAAGTATTTATATATATAATGTTGCTAAAAGGTTAATTACAGATGACCATAGGCCTGAGTGCCCAGAGAATGGGTCTTTTATTTTTTTTATTTAAAAATTTTCCTTGCTGATTGCTTTTAAGTAGCACACGGGCAGGACACCAGAACAAGCCTGCTGTTTCCACTGAGATACATGTGTGTGTGTGTGTGTTGAGCCTACATAACCTTCTAAGCCGTTCATGATTTCAAACTGCTCGTTGCCTCTTAACCAATCTATTAGGTGCAGATATATTAATCATTAATTCAAGTACAAAAAAATCTCATTTGAATACTCGCAGCACTCACAGAATGTGAATTTTAATCCACGCAAATCAAGAAGCCAGTGGCAATTGAATTAACATAATTATTCATTAATATGCAAATGAGGACAGATGTTCGATGTGCAACAGATGTGCTCTTCATGTTGAACAACACAACAATATGATAAACTGCAGAAAAAGAGAGACAGACAGAGAGGGAGGGCTAGAGAACGAGGGGGAGAGACGGGCAAAAAGAGGTGAACGAGACAGCAGACATCACTCATTACAATATGTCCTTCCATATGTATCTCAGACTAACACTCAGTGGAAAGCACATTACAATCAGAGCCGTCCCAAATCAGAGTGACACTACAGCAAGAGGCCAGCACCTAACACGGCCATAATGTGCCATTTAAGTGGGAGTGCAACAAGAAAGGGTCCAAAACAATTACTCCACATGGATCTGCTTAATGATTCATGGCCCTGGAGTGGCTGCTGTAGGATTAAAGAGTGACTCATTTCCAAGCCAAAGCAGGACCTAAAGCCTTGAGATTCAGCTCAGACGAAGGACAGTCACTCTGCTGATCAAATGTTAAACCAGCAATTTAAGCAAGCACTTGCACGGCAGGGGGAGAAGAAATTACATGCATTACCCGCAAAGTTAAGGTTTGCACGAGAAGGGTTTACTTGAAGTGGAGAGCTTGTGTAGGGTGTTATATACTGAGTTGCAGCGTTAAGTGAACTCGGGTGTCTTTCTAAGTAGAATAATTTTAGTAATTTATAAACCGTAGAACACAGTTCTCTTTCTTATCATTATATTTTTATGTTTTGGAAATAGCTGCACAATTTATAGATTATTAGTATAACTATTCTTGCAATATTGGCCTTTGTAATACTGAACATGGGTATGTAACCCATCAATTAAAAATCCTGGCCCATCATCTTTGGATGATTTGGCATTGATATGATCCAACAAACATATATTATTTTTAAAAGAAAAACTATATTTTTACGATATGTGGAAATGCAATATATACAGTATAATGAAGAAGTCAAGTAGCACTGCTGTGTCAGATCCACTCATACCAGTGCAACACACACTAACACACCACCACGAGGTCAGTGTCACCCAAATCTCACCTGCTCTGTGGTGCAGTATTAAAGTAAATGATATTATTATTTATATAACAGTGATAATTATTTATATCCATTCATTCATTCATTCATTCAATCATTCATTCATTATCTGTAACCACTTATCTAGTTCAGGTTCGCGGTGGGTCCAGAGCCTACCTGGAATCACTGGGCGCAAGGCAGGAACACACCCTGAAGGGGGCCCCAGTCCTTCACAGGGCAACACACACATTCACTCACACACCCACACCTACAGACACTTATGAGTCTCCAATCCACCTACCAACGTGTGTTTTTGGACTGAGGGAGGAAACCGGTGCACCTGGAGGAAACCCACGCGGACACAGGGAGAATCGAATCCACAACCTCCAGGTCCCTGGAGCAGTGTGACTGCAACACTACCTGCTTTTTGGAGGAAACTGGGACCTTGGGTACTCAATTTCATTCCACCTCATGTACCTCATGTGTTGCGAATGACAATAAAGTCTCCTTGAAACTTTGAAGAACTTTTGAATATTGCAGTAAGGTTATTTTGACCAACCCCCCTAGCTCATGAGTTTTAGATGCAGGGCAAATCCCATTATCTTCTTAAACTTACAGTGTGGTGTGTTTTTGCCATCAGGATGCCCAGGTCAGCATGCTCATTGTTCAGTAACTTACAGTACTTCAACTTTGCTAAGAAGATACTCACCTTGGTTTTCACTTCATTTAGCTATTCAGTGATCCACTCAGATTATAATTGGATTTAATTTGTGATACAAATTTCATAATACAGTATACTTATACATACATAATTGTGAATATGTAGCTTACATCAACAGGGACAATCTTATTAGCAATCATAATTTACTGTATGATCAGCCATTTTGATTAAATATTCATGACAATGGTAATCTATTTTTACTTTTGTCCATAAAACATAAACACATATTACAGGGGTAATTAATTAAAATTCATTAAGGTCCAGTTAGAGAACATTTTCCAAAGCCAAGGTTCCAAATCTGTACATTAAAATAGCCTCATAGTTATAGCATCATTTTAGGCAGTTAACAACTCAATGTCAAATCAAATTATATTTTCAGTTAGATTTCTATACATTTAAAAAAATTATGAATAATTATAAATAACAAATACTCTACATGAAATATCCTTTTGTCAATTCAAGTAAAAATTACAAATAAAACAATGTTTTTATTATTTTTTTATGGCTAATTTAAATAAAGTTCGTAATGACTTTTGCTGTTTACTTTACTGCTTTTCCATAAACAGCAATCTGATAGGCTCTTCATGCTGAAAGATGAGACTTTATCCATAAACAGGACCCATGTTCATCATTATGAAAATATTTCAACCAGTGTTCATTCCCTTATTTTTAAAGTTTCTGGTTTTACCACATAACACTGTAATCCCGAAAGTGTCCCAAAAGAGCTCTTATCATGTCCCTTGGGCTATTTTTACTGGCCTCAGGGCAGTGGTGTCTGTAGCCCTGCCCTGTGTGTGTCACTTGTCACAGCACTCATCATAATGCACAGATCTGATTGGCATGTGATTAGTCTGGTAGTTTCCTGGACCGCTAAAACGGAACTGTAATGACTAGAAGAGTCACACCACTTAAAACAAACACTCTGTTCAAAATTAAACAGCTCTTAATAGTTCTTTAGTTACAGGTCCAGGTCTGGAAAGGACAGCGCCTGTGTCCAGACTCAGAGCATGGTCCGCCTATCTGGGAACCTGTCATATTAGATGATAAATCATATTTCTTTGTAGACTGTGAATGAAACAGTTCATGCTCCAAGGCGAGGGTCAGCCATGTTGAAAATATGTTTAGTATTAAAAGAATCTGTTACATCCAGGCCATTAATTGTCAATATAATGCAGTTTTTTTCATGAAAAATGCCATGAAGAAGAACTGGGGAACATAAAGGGAATCGAGAATATTCTGACTTATGTCTAGTATCTATGGGACTAGACTGAGTGCACAGTAGATTAGTAGCAGTTGAAAAGATCACTAGGTTTTTTTTTAAGAGTACATTCTATGCAAATGCTTTTAGTGGAGACTGACGGCTGTTGACGTGGCGCAATCTTTGTGCAGTCAGAGAGAAAGAGGGAGATAGAAACTATGTCAGTGGTGGTGAAAATGTGTGTGATTGTGTCTAGCAGCGGGGAGAAGGGTAATTCTGAAAGGAGCATGCCTGCTGAGGAAGGGGAATGTTTTTCTAGACAAATGACCGGTTTCGCTGTCATCATTCAGCACGCCCCAACTGGAACAGAAATATCAGTCATTTAAACGCCAGCAGGTGCCAAGCCGCCACGTCCAATACAATTTCGTCTTCATGTCCTCCCTGTCGCTTTAAATCACTCCTCGTATATGCCACCATTATCTCTTTAGTTGGAATGGATTACTCTTATCGGGACGAGGTGTTCTGTTTTATTGTGCTGTATACACTTGCTATGCATTGCAGCATGAGATTGGACTTCACAGGCAATTAAGGATTGTTTGGCCATGTCCTATGAATTATATGCATGTAAATACTCATTTGCTTAAGTGTATTTGTCTTCGTCCACGAGGGCAGTTTAGAATCTGATGCGAGACGCTGGGAATGGTATGCACAAGGTGTGTATTGACAGCATGCTGTGGGTCTGGTATGATTGGCGTGCTGTGGAGCAGGTGCTCCAGGCTGTTCTGTGGCCCATTGTGTGCGAGTGGAGAGCCACAGTCATCGGCGCACAGAGGAGCTTTTTGTTTCCTCCACACTTGTGTGACCTTGCTGCTTCTTAAGACCTCGCACGCTCGCTCTGGCTTTGTCTTTGTCTCTCTCACTCATTCTCTCTCACTCTCTCTCCTTATATGCCTGTCTTTTCTCCCACTCTCACTGCAGAACGTCCAAGGGGACACGTGCTCCTGTCTCCTTTTGTGCTCTGCTCTGCTGCTGTAATTCAACAACAACCTTTTCCCGCCCGTGTACATGTTCATGTGGGAGTCAGTATCTATCAGGGCATTCGTAGATGTGCTGACTCCTAGACCTACAGTCCACTGTGTTTGTAATTGATGAGATATGGTTTTGCTTCATAGTTGAAGCCTTTCTGTGAAAACAGATTCTGAGACAGACCAGTCTGAAGGTTTGTATTTAACCCCTTAAGGACTGCAGGCACCTTCTGAATGTGTGTGTTTTCTTGAATAACATCACTATCATCTGAGATATCAACAAACGTCCACCATAAACTAGAGAAGTGGAGCCTCCCAACAATACCAGTGCCTCAGAATCTATGGTGATATGAAAACTGTTTCTGAATGCACAACACATCCAGCCTTGAGGTGAATAGGCTACAATATAAACACTACATCAGCCAAGAACAGGAATCTGAGGCTACATTGTATGTAATTCGCCAAATCTGGACAGTTGAAGCTCAGGAAAACATTGCCAGGTCTAATGAATCTTTGTGTTATGTGCAGTTGGTAGGGTCAAATTATGGCAGGAACCGTATGAATTTATGGACCTGACCAGGATTTTGTTAATAATTCAAGCTGATGGTAGTGGTGTAGTGGTGTGGGGAAGGTTCGCTGGTCCCCTAATGCCAAGCAAATACTGGAAAGCTAATATCTGAATATTATTGTTGACCATGTGCAGCAAGTTCTGCCCATAATTTATTCACCTTCTAATGGTGTCTAGGGTTTAATCACGATAATTGCCTTAAAGCACAAAGCATTTAATTTTTATGAACATCTAACAAAGGGTCATTAACAGCAGGAATATGCAGTAGATAAATATGATCATGTCAGCTTGGATCAATGTTTATTGAATGTTTTCAGAATCCATCCTACTGAGAGAAAATGTGAGTCTTACGTATGAGTTTTTGTGACATCATTATAGGCTTTTTCTGTTAAATTGGCAAGCCAAATTGTGCTCGAGTAAGAAAAAAAATGGTCTAAAGCATTCTTTTTATAGAAGGATCCTTCTGAAAATCATATTCACATCTCCCATCTGGAAAAAGGCCACAGAGCATCCAAGCTAAGTCCTCCAGACACATGAACAGCTACTGCCCTCAGGCAATGAGAGCACTGGACAGATCTGACTTGGACCGTGCCTGGTGACATCAAACCAAATTATTACAGTAACAGCTGAGTGATGGTTAAAAAAACTAGGGGGAAAAAATCATATCTCAGCTATCATAGAGTCTGTGCTTAGTGGCTATTTACATCATGTTATTGGATGATAAATTTCTTGTGACATTCACTATTCTGTTTTTCATTACTAGTTAAAATCATTACCCATTCAATTACACTTTCATGACCAAATTAAAAATGACAGTATATTACAACCACGACTTTTTCTCAACTGCACGTTTACTGTGCTCCTTTTATGTGACAAAGATAAAGCTTCCAATAATATACTGGGCTTTCGTCTCCCTCAGAGCTGGGGACCATCTAAAAGACCAGAAGCAAAAATCTTCTTTATTAGTACTCTTGTAGTAATAGTAGAGACTCTGTAAGTACATTTGCTGATGTTTCTGCACACATCTTTAGTGATGTTCCCGGAAGCATCAGCAGATGCACTTACAGAGATAATAACACAATAATAGCAAACATTTTCTTCCAGTGCTTATTTCTGTAGCGTACATAAGAGCAAGGATAATAACAGTGGTGTGTAGGAGAGCTTCCTAAAAAGTTTAATTAAGGAAGTCAGACTTTTTCTTTCATCTTTTTTCACCTTTCCTACTTCTAACTTTTAACCTGAGACTTCTTATTGTTAATGAATGCTTTTTAATGACAATATTTATTACAGAATTTATGAGAATTAAGCAAAGTTTTGGCCTTGAATTTAACATTTACATTTTATGATTTATTAAACAAGAAATGTTTTTTTTTTGTGATCTTTGCTCTTTTATATTTTTTAAATTAATTTATGGTGTGAAAGGAACCAATTTTATGTCTTACCTCTTTAACAATACAAGAAGAACTAGAGCACTGGCCAACAGCTTGATGTCTTTGGCCTGTAGCCACCAGATTTGTAGCCATAAGCTTGGTTTTTGATCTTCTAATCCTTCTGAGCTGCTGATAGAACATTGATTTTAAAACTACCATCATCCCAATACCTTTCTAGCTTTAGACGTAGGAAGAGTTTAGCTTTTATAAGGCAGGGCACTGCAATTACACTTTATTCACACCGAAAAAAATTATGTTATGATATGCTTCGTTGAGATATGATGTGTATATTCAGCAATTGTAGAATACTGTATTCATTTCTAATAGGACATCAGTCAATCAAACAGTTATAATTACTTTAGTAATTTATGCTTACCATTGTAATATTCTTCCTAGTTCTGATTTCTTACTTTACAACAAGGTTTTAATAGCCTTTTAAAATGTTACTTTGATCCTGCTGTTTTGAGAATATGATATTATGATGAACAACTTCAATGGTAATTGATGCAGGAGATAGCAATAAGGATGAAAATAATGATGATGCATGTTGGAAGGATGGTCTTGAATATTCTCGACCATGTTTAGTCAAATATAGGAAGCTATCACCTCTTCATTTACCACCCCCACATACACTATGTAATTACAGACATGATGTGGATGGTAATTACTGGTCTTGTGCTGGTCAGCTCCTCTGCCCTATGGGGATTTTATTACATGCCATTCCTAATCAATCACGAGCATCTTGTGTGCCCTCCCTCTCCCTCGCTGGACCAGCCCCAAATGCCCCAGGCGCTGGATGAGGTCACCGCCTACGACTGCCCTGGAAATTGATTCAATTAGAGACCTATATTTCAAATGACTCTGCTGGAGTGTTTTAATGAGTGAGATTCTGCAGCTAGCATGCTGTATTAAACACACTATCACCTCAGCAGCAGAGTGTGTGTGAGTGAGTGTGGGAGATGACGAAGGAGGTGAGGAGTGCTTGACTGCTGTGATTTTCTGTACTCTCCTGTGCTCAGATGAGCTGGATGATTGTGTGTGCAGTTTGTTTTTCAGTAGTTGCTGATATGGGTAAATATATATATATATATATATATATATATATATATATATATATCATAATAGACTATTTCTGATTTTGTATATAACAAGGTATAATATTTTGTTATATACATATTTAATAGCAAATGTAAATATAAACCTTTTCTATTTGTAATATAGTCAAATATAAATAAAATAAATAAATAAATAAATTAAGTGAACAATACACACGCCCCCTCCAGGGTGTATTCCCTCCTTGAGCCCAATGATTCCAGGTAGGCTCTGGACCAACCGTGACCCTGAATTGGATAAGATTACAGTCCTGTTACAGATAATGAATGAATGAATGAACAATACACAGGTTAAGGACTAATGCAAGGGACTAGTCACTCTGTAAATTATTGCTGTGGAACCAAATCTCATATATTTCCATGATTCCCAACATTTTTTTCTGCAGCAGTCATGTTAAACATTAAATGTTTAAGAAAATATTTTAAAATTATTTTTTCATTTTTCTCTAAAATTGCAACTCACCAGAGATAAAGTATGGGGTTCCAGTCTATTCTCCATAGAGTAGAGTCTATGTCTCTGCCACACCCACACACACACACACACACACACACACACACGTCATGTTTGAAATACATTTAGTAAAGAATTAATGCCACATCCAGACCACTAGGTGTCAGTATAATGGGTGTTTTAACATGAGGATTGTTTAGATTATTGCTACTTTAGAACTTTGTGCTAGTTAGTTTGAGCACTGTTTGTGAGCTTCAGAAAAGAGATGTGAGGTTCTTTGGGTACAGTGTGCAGGGTCACATACAACTGACAGAGGGTTATATATAGCTCAATATTCTGAGAAATGCTTGCTGATGACATGTTCAATTGAGTTATTATAGAAAGACATGACCCTGGAGCCAAAGAAGATTCGCATCGAAAAGGATTCAGAGGCTGCATCGACAAGACTCTTCAGCACTGTCAAAATACAAGCAGTTCTGCGTGTATATTCAGTTCATTGTTCAGACAGAAAGACCTTTTGTGCATTGGGAGCTGGTACTAAAATGTTTCTTCATTCATTCACTCATGTATGGCATAGTTCTGTCAGATTAGAGAAACAGAGGAAGCAGATCCAGAGAAAATCCCTAATTGTATTAACTTTGATTTAAACAATGCTCTTCTTTCGTCCATCCGAAATTAGGCCTAAATGGAACAAGCGGGATATTGTGGCCAGGAAGCTGATTCAGAGATATCTTAGCAGCTGTTTTATTTGTGGAAATGGAGAATGCTGAAAAGAGTATTCCCAAATTGAGTAGATCTGCTGAGATTACCTGCATCCTTTCTAAGGTGTAAACAATATTAAAAATGTCAGTGCATTGAAGCAGTACTTTCCCTGAATGTTATGTTTTTAATAATGCTTATCCAGAATTAAATGCATTCATTCATTGTCTATAACTGCTTATCATGTTCACGGTCACCGTGGGTCCACAGCCAACCCGGAAGGAAGGCACCAGGGAGGAACACATCCTGGAGGGTGGTGACCGTCCATGTCAGGGCAACACACACTAACACATTCATTAGCCAATTCACCTACAAATACGTTTTTGGACTGTGGGAGGACACTAGAGCACCCAGAGGAAACCCATACAAACAAGGGGAGAAAAAATGTTGTTCATTTTTTTTGACATAATTCAAAAATATTGAATTTCTTCTACATTTTTCTAAATATTCTTGACCAAAATTACTTAAAATAAAATCCCTATACAAGTTACCTTTCTCGAGATCCAATGTTTTGATCTACAGCATTGAAATGTTTATGCATTAGCAACAACACTAGCAGATGTCTTCATGAAAAATATTGTATTGGCCCACAGTTACTACATGGGTGCATTGCTAGTGCCATAAGTGAAGTGGATAATGAATGACTGTATGAATGAATGGATGAATGAATGAAAGACCTAAGCGACTTTGAGATAACCTAACAGGAAGAGGAAGAGGGATCAGGTTGTTCCTGGGTTTTTGAACCCCAACAGCAGTGAAGTCACTCAGGAGAAACACTATTTGATGGCCATAGCGATGTGGAATTTAATAGCTTTTTTAAATATGCCTTTTCAAAAGACTTCGATATTCAAATGTACTTTAAGAATACTATCTCTGTTTCCTGTGATTGCAGGTGAGCAACACAATATATTGTTTGGTAATCCCCTCACTGACACTGCAAATGATACTGATGTAACAAGTCTTTAATGTGCATTAGACCGCTAACATTTCCCAGTTCACCATGTAGTGTGAGATTCAAGCCTATCATGACCAATCAAAAAGTTTAATATGAGTGTCTCAAGTTTATGGGAGAAAAGTAAATAATATCTTAAAAACATTTTAAAATAATGTGAAACGTTTGCAGAGCTTTTGGTAATTTTATGACATTTCTATGTGTCTAATTTTCCTAATAATATACATTTAAAATAATATAATGCATGCATTTGTGTCATTTTCTGATATTGTTGTTGATATTTAGCCCTTGGGGGTGAAAAAGGCACAATTTTTCAAATTCAGTTTATATATTTTTTTATATCTTTGGGATAATACCGTGTAGAAATAAAGTTGAAAGATCCATTCAAATCTATCCTTTCACTTGTATCACAACTTCGTAAATGACTCACATTTCTAGTTATGAGACTATGAAATGTGGTTGAGATACATAAAATGCACGTCATTTGTCTCTCAGCGCATGCAATTGGCAGATTCATGTGTCTGTCTACACTTTGTGTAAAACCCCTAAGGACTTTCCCAGCACGTTGGAAACCCATTCATTCTTCATTCAGTCAGCTTCTGTGAAACGTGAAATGGCATGAAAAAGTTTACTGCTGCTGAAGTTGCTGCAGTGGGTTTGGAAATAGTGAGAAGATAAGCTTCTGAGCCTTAGGGCTTTTGTTGATATATGTTATACACAAATGCATTTAAAGGCAAATCTAAAAGTATATGCAAAAATCAAGAAAATGACCTTAGACTCCAGAGGGTTAAAGCATGAAAGAGCAGATCAGTCACTAAGCTGCAGTGGTCAGTCCGGAGAGATTAAATCTATCGGACGAGAGAGCATGTCTGAGAATCAATAAAGGGTTAAGAGATGTTGATGCTTGTTCTACTCTCTCTCTCTCTCTCTCTCTCTCTCTCTCTCTAGTGCATAGATCTTCCAAATGGCAGGAACACAGCATTTTAGCACATGTGTATTGACTTATGGGAAATCCACCACTGCAATCAGCTAGACTGCCTCGTGTTGACTTTACAAATGTGGATGTTCACGGCTGACCATTGGCTGCACTTAATGTATGTAGCATGGGGCATATAAGTGGAGATGTGTGTGTGTGTAATAGTATGGAATGTGGAATTGAATTTTCCAGTATCTTCTTTGGCTGCAATATGAACTATGTGTGTTTTTCACTGGAATAATTCCTCCACATCTCATTCACCTTATTTATTATTTGCTGGAGTTTAAAAAGATGCAAAGCACTTAATAAGCCAGTGCTTTTCAGCTTGTTCTCAGTGACTCATCTGCATCCATTGGCTTACTGAGAGAACTAACAACAGATACACAAAGAAAAAAAACTGATTTCATTTGAAAGAAGCACTGGAAGCCTTCAAGGATAAGCTTTGGTATTTTAAAATCATTTAGCTCATTACTTTATAATAAACCTTTATATCACACGGTGTATACAGTGTAAATATTCATACTTTTTGGCATATGTGTTAATTTGTTTAGAAAAATTGACTTTTATTTTATTTACTGTATACAGACCTGTGCAAAAGTCATAAAGTATGCCATTTAAAAACTAACAATTAAGTACCAAGATTAGGTTTTAGTATTTGTTTCTGAGGAGCTACAATTATATAAACTATAAGTTTTGTTATATTCTTAGTTCAGATCTGAAAAAAATAAATAAATTGAGTGTAAACATTGTATTAAGATGTGGAGAAATGTTTCAGAGATTTCTGTGAGAGAATATATATGTGAAAGTGTGTTTACTCAGAGTGTTTACACCCTTTAGCACGTATAATGCAAAGTGATTCTTTGAATCTGTACATGATGTGATTTGTATTTATTTTATTATTATTTTCTGGCTTCCGCAGAAGTCACTACAACAAATTTGTGTCTGCATTGCCATTGATTGTTCATTCCAGAGTGTACAAAACTAACTGCCAATCGATGTGCATCCTATTTCAGCGGGCACAAACACCTAGGCATATTAGAAATGATATTGTCTCTGAGAGCATGCACGGCCTTTTGGCTTCCTATTTATCCGCCCAGTCCACAGTACAGCGACTAAATGTAGTGAAGACTTATTCAGGCGTGCCATATTGTTTTTGCACTGACTGCTTACTGACACTGGCAGTAAATAGGATCGGAATCAATTGCGTGATCCAGCCACTGACTCATTGAGCTTCCTCCCCTGCAGAGAGTGGGAGAGTAAGTGAGAGAGTGATACAAAAACAGAGAGAGAGAAAGAGAAAGAGAGAGAGAGTGAAAAGTGTGTGGGGGCTGCATTGGGGAAACTTGAAATGGCTGCCGCACAAACTGTACACATTTGCTTGGAAAAAGCTTGATGACATTGAGCAGAGAGGATGGTAAGGCTTCAGTATTCATGGCTTTGGGCCCAAGGCGAGTTCAGTTACAGCCTTTGTGTGACCAAGACACCCTGCCAAATAGTCACTGTCAGGACCCTGCTGAGCTTGTGAGTGTGTTTGGTGTGTGTGCGTGAGAGTTAGAGAGAGAGAGAGAGAGTAATATATGATCCACTCTGGCATAGTAGCACTGGTGTTTCACAACAGTATTGATTTTTTGTGTTAGTGGTATTTATAGACAACAAACACTTGGTTAACTGCTGTGTATGTCATTTAAAAAGACTGCTTTAAAAGAACTCCTCAGAATACATAAAAACTAGATTTCTCTCTGCCAATGTGGTCTCTATCCACTCAAGGTTTTAATACACTGTGAGATCCCATTTTCCTTGGTTTTTCACATTAGAATTTGGTCATTTGTCAAACCATACATGGAAGATAAACTAATAAACAAACAGCCCAATTACAATTGGTTTTTGAGATGCCATGAAAACATTTTGAGAGCATTTAGCCTACAGCTCTTTAGAGCTAACTATTCCCATTACAGTTAGAAGGAGTTGTGTAGAGAAAATTAAGTTATAAAGAAGGAATCCAACTTGACTACTTTCTAGAAAATAGTAGAATTTGGGCTCCAGTCCATAATGCATAAATAATAATCCAGCAGTCCTCTCAATTTAGACTACAATATGCCCAATAATATTTCTGTAATATATTTGGGAAATGTTGTGATACTAATATATATCCAACACTGTGAGTGAGCATAAGGAAGAGTAAGTAAAAGAAAGCCTTTAGCAGTAGCCACCTCTTTTCCACACAAGCTCATGGTGAAGCCAGAATTAACAGGCTCTGCAGTATTCCGGAAATTGATTCCCTCCTCCCCACAACCTCTCTTGCCCTTCTCCTCTTCGTTACCCTGCAGACAGGGGGTTGTTGGCACTTCATTGGCCCTCGCAACATTCAAAATCCCCAGTGAAAGCTCTCCTCGCCATGCCGTCAGTCAGCAGTTGATGTGTTTTAAGTTAGCAATGAGAGTAGTCAGAATCCCATTTTCTCGACCATTCGTTCCAAAAGGCAGCACAAAGCACTTCTGTCCCACAAGGCAATTGGCATGGAGAGACGTTTAGCAAGCGCAGCATCCAAACAGCTGGGAGAGAGGGAGCAAGTGGTGGGAGGGTTAGGGGGGTTCAGGGCTTGGGAGTGTATGGAGGGGTTAGAGGGGAAAAAGAAGAGAAATAGAAAAAGACAGAGGGATAGATAAAATAGATACTGTAAAAAAAAAAAGAAGCTGGAAGAAAAAGCGTAGGGCACACCCCGATGCACCCAGATATTTCTAACAACATTTTTTATTTATTTATTTTAAACATCCATCCACAATAGCCATGTTCCTGAAAACAACAATAATAAAAAAAACTTGTGCTTTTACTGTGCCAGTCCAGGAGGAGGAAATATAATACATTAGTAATTTGTCAAGTGCCTTAAGGACATTGTGAGTATGTTTATAGCCCAAAATATGGAGCACGAAGTTGCAGCGAGAACGTGATGGCATGTTGCAATCGCAGAGCAACAGCTGAAAGTAAGATGAGGAATGAGGCAAAACAATGGGCTTTCATTTATAAGGACTGACTGGGTAAAGATTCAGTGATAATTGATTGTTAACGTTGTAATTAAACAGTTTTGACAACTGCACACCATCAACCAGATCAGATTTCAGAACTATTTACAGTACAACAAAACATACTTAGTTCCAAAAATAACAATAAAAATGTGATATTCACTTGATCTAAAATACTATTTTTGTTGAAAACAACAAACCAAACCCCAGAGGAATAAAAATATATTCATATGTCAGTGAATGGTGTCTTAGAAAGTGAAGTTGTAGCTGAGACAGCCAGACATAGATGGAAAAAAGGTGTCAAAAGCAGAGGAAAGAGAGTGTTGGAGGGGTGCTGGCTTAAATCAGGCGTAAACCCTTCTCTAGTAGCTCCTCAGTTTTACTAAAGTGATGGAATCTACTTCATTTACTCCACACTCCCTCTTTCATTAGATTATGTACCAAATGCTTGTGTTTAGAAAACAATATTTTCCATCAATCTGTTCTGTTATCATTGATTTTTTTTCTGTATCTGTGTTTATTCTTCTTTATTAAATATCTTTACACAGTAACGTGATTCGCTGAAGGCTATAAACAAAGTCCCTGTTTAAAAGTGAAAAGTGCTGGGCTTGGCACACACTCCACATACTCGCTGTGTTCAATTCTCCATTTGGCCCTTTATTTACATACACAGTGCTGAAAAAAGAATTATCTTTCACACGTGCTCGGTTGGACTTAATGAGAGGAATTAGACGCAGTCTTATTTGCCTTCTGCTGCTGATTTCTTTAATACTATAGTCTGCCAGTGAAATTGCTCCAGCTTGAAAACCTTTTAACACAAATGGGATTATCTCTTTTTGGCAAATAATGTTTTATTGTTTTCTCCCACTCCTGACATTCTAATGAGAAATATTATTCCTCCGCTCTGATGGTTTTTAAACTTGCTTTGTATAACCCTGGAGATTGCCTCTGATGAAATGAAACAATCAAGCTGTCGTTTTTGTCTTCTGGCATTTTTGCGGTCCTCATATGGTTCAGTTTAGGAATCCCGTTCGCTGCTAAGAACTGAGATTTTGCAATGAATGTTTTACAAATAACGAGTGATAAAGGAGTAAATAAATCAAAGTTTACAAAATCAATTTTTTGAAGTCGGTGTAAAAAAGCCATGCTGATTTTTCTTACCATGCTGACATTAATCAATAAGAATAGTGACACTAAAATCTGTTGTTATGATTGATCATTGAACATTTGAATTGTTTATCACTCCATCTTCTTAAACTCCTTGTAATGTGAGTGATTAATCAATGTACACATTAGCTCAGTACTGCAGAAGATTGTCATCTAGTGTTAGCCCTTTAAAGGTAAAAAAGTTGTGGTGCTGTTTAATATCATTTGTGACACAAACATTCAATTCCACTTTGTGGATAGTGTTTCATGCTTGGAATTGCCCAGGATGAGAGTTATTTGTCTTTGTACCAACCTGTGTTCGTTCATTCATTCATTCATTGACTGTAACTGTTTATCCAGTTCAGGGTCGCGGTGGGTCCGGTGTCTACCTGGAATCATTGGGCGCAAAGCAGGAACACACCCTGAAGTGGGTGCCAGTCCTTCACAGGGTGACAAGCACACACACACACACACACATTCACTCACATCTATGGACACTTTTGAGTCATCGATCCACCTACCAACGTGTGTTTTTGTGCCGTGGGAGGAAACTGGAGCACCTGGAGGAAACCCACACGGACACGGGGAGAACACATCAAACTCCTCACAGACAGTCACCAACTATAAAAGATAAGATAAATAATGTGAGCCAGGCAAGTGCATTCCGGTGTATTAGACCTATTAGACCAGTACCAAAAAATGTCTTAACATGATTAGTGGTGATTCATTGTGCTTAATATCTATATTATATATATATATATGTATGTATCAGTATTGATGCCTTCTTTGGTAAATAAATATGGCAATTGTCTACAGTTTTCATTATCTGTGCTTTAGGAAAAAGAGCAGTTTTCTATGAGTTTATGATTGTGTATATGGTACACATATTGTTTTGTTGACTAAAATATAACCCTTGTTTTATTAATTTATTTATTCTGAACTGAATTAAACCCTTCAGTTGATACAGAATTACATAACTCTAATTATTTTATAACTCATTATGTAATATATGTAAAAACATAGCAAAACAAAAAAACTTTTAGACTTCCAAGAGCTAAAAATAAGCTTGCAATAGCCTTTGTAAGTAAAAGCTTTTGTGGTTTGTAATATAGACACTAAAAATTTAGTTTATCTGCTGGGGTACAAATTACAGTGTAAACACACCCAAGTTAGTGTTTGGGGCAATTATGCAATGTGTTTGTTACTTAAGTGGACTTCTGCAGGGTACACTTATATTTGTAAAAAAAAATGTTTACTTGTAAGATGAATAGAAAGTAGGGCAATATTGTTCTGTACTGATTCACACATGAAGCTCAAGAATGGTGAATAAAATGAATGATGTTATAGATAAAAATAAATGAAAATGCCAAAAACGTCTTGTTTAAAAGGTGCTTCCATGTAAAGAAAAGGGTCTAGACATGAAAGCAAGTGTTTGTGGTTTTCACAATCCTCTCACAGTTCTTCATTTTAATCAAACTGATCACACTCAGAATTGCTGAAATCCAAGTGTTTTTGAAACTTGAGCTCCAAATCACCATTCGCTGTGTTCCCTTGAGAGAGTGTGTGCTGTACTTTGTTCTGTTGCATAAATCAACAAAGCAGTAAAAGAAGCTTCAAGTTAAAGGAACACAATAGCACCTTACAGCAGACGATGAGAACAATGACACCCTGCTGTATAATTAGGGCTCCCAATGGACCAGATATAGATCTAAGCCAAGATTGAGTGTCCCAATTGTTAGGTTACAATTTATTTTTTATTTTTTTTATTTTTTGCATTGTTAGGAACATAAAAACAACAGCTGGCATTTAAGATCTTCTATACCCCTCACTTTTTGGCCATAAGTCGGTCCAGTAAATATTGAGTTAATTTTCCATTTGGTCTACATGATATCTAAGACGATGTGGGAGAAATGACATGTGTTCCCATACCAGTTTGTGCTTTGTACAGGTGCTTCTTATTCTCACCAGTGAACATGCTGGGGCATATTACACACTGGTCATCTCATTGGACTGGCTCCGCCCTATTTCATGCCCACCATGGATGATAGAAGGCCCTCATAGCTTTTTTCCACCAACAAGGAACCGAAGTGGTTCTAGTTCGCAAAGTAAATTTGGTACCATTCGGTGTGTTTCCACTGACATAAACTGGTTCGCCAACCAGAAAAGTTATATATATATATATATATATATATATATATATATATATATATATAAACTAAGTCTTTAGTCAATCATTATAATAAACATACAGTTTAATCCAGGATTGGGACATAAGGACACTAAATGTTTTAATGACTAGAATTAATACAGTTGTATTGATTGACCAAGCAGTATATTAGTAATAATATTAGTAATTAGATAAATCACAAAATATACTACTTATATTTTTATTAGAGTTGGATTCTTTTATAAAGTGATTTAAGATAAATATAACATTACTATAAAACATGTAACTACTGAAAGCATTTTGTATTCTGTTTTTATCCTGTGTTAAGATGTCCTACCTTTGTATTTTGGAAGATAAACGTTTGGTAGTTACACACTAGGTAGCACGATCTGACAAGGTAGCAGCATAACTTGACAGGTATTAAGTCTGCTCAGCTAATGTTGCTGCAGCTAGAGAACAGGTTTTGAATAGCAGTGCTACACACACTTCTGACTAAACCTTCAATTTGCCCTCACAATGTCCTCACGTTTATGTCATAGCAGCAGTGTCGTATACTAGTGTATAATATATGCATAAAATACCTCTCAACGGGCACTTAAATACTTAAATCTCACTCTGACTGACTCCGCGGTTAACAAAGAATAAACAATGACCCTGTCATGACTGTAAGAGTTTATCTTTGGCTCTGGCGCTGGATTCAGCTACAGTGACGCCTTACGCCAATGACGTATTCCTGGTTCCCCTCTAAACGTGTAGAAACGTGGGCCGGTTCACTGGAAAGAACCAAGGTTCCAAGAATCAGGAACGTAACCCATTCAAGGACCAAGAGTTCTTGGTGGAAAAGCGCTATAAATGGCACATTGCAATCAGCTGTTCTCCTGTCAGCAGTGTTCTTGACAATTAGCACAACTGAAAAAACAGAGGGACAGAAATTCTCAGAAATTCCAGCATCAGCATCATTTGCTTCAGAGTCACTACTGAAGCAGGGAGTATTTTCACCATCAGGCTGTCCACATTTTAGCTTTTACAATATAGTTTTTGGAAGAGAATGCATATGGACACAGTATTCAAGCATAGTGACACAACTGGATGGAAATTCCATTGATTGACCAATAAGAACCTATTGTTGAGAAAGGTTTGTTGTATGGCCCCTTATGTATATTACAGCAAGGTGTAATGCCTACACCAAATTCAGCCCTGTACTTGTGGTCACTTTAGCTGGCTATACCTTAATGCCAAGTCAATTGGTCAGTTTTGGATATTGAGACGCGAGGGACTGAATTACTCATTTCAAGCCATTTCTTTCACTTAATAAATAAACATCAATTTCGATTTGCAAGCTTTTCCCATAGCACCACATAAGAGTGGATTCACCCTGTGGCTGAAGAGAACAAAGTACATTGTAAGAAATCTGGGTCCTTATTTTTCAAACTCAATTTGAAAAAAAAAAAAAAACTTATTTTTCTCAATGCAGATTCTGGAGTAAAAGTGTGAGTACGCATAAAAGCAAGAAAAGGGCGCATGCCTAAAAAATGTCACTTATAAACCTTGACTACGCACAACACTGTTTGTCTTCTTTAAAATGTGCACAGGTGAACCAGCCTCGGGTTCCATTTCATGAATATTTAAAAATGGGCTTCCCCATTTATTTTAGAGTGGGATAGTGGAGACAATGGAGGACCCAAAGACAAAAAAAAAAAATAAAAAAAAAAAAATATGAAGAAATAACTTTAGAATGTGAGCAGTATGTTTTTGTTTTAGAGGTTGAGGCAAGGAAAAAATGTGCTGTTTGATAGTGTCAGTAGTGGCATTATCAACAAACGTAAGTTACTTGAGTGGATGTCAGGACTGAGCGGACTGACGGAGGCGGACACACTTGCTAAAACACAGTGACTTTTTATTTACAACACAAGATTGTTAATACAGAGACAGACTAAGATAACTAGACAGAATACTTAAACAAAGAGAGCCCTAGACAGAGACAGACTTGGACAGGATGACCTGGACAGAGAGGCTTAGACAGATAGAGAGGGAACTGGACAGACAGGGAACTGGACAGAGAAACCTAGATAGAGGGAGCTTAACAGACACAGAGAGAAACAGACTAACCTGAACAGAGAAAGCTAAACAGATTAAACTAGAACGCAGAACTAAACAGAGTAAACCTGGACACGGAGGGCTAAACAGAGTAAAGATACAAACAGACATGAGAGATACAAAGACTGACTTCAATGAATGAGTAACAGACAAGACAGAGAGACTGGAGCTAGCAAACAAAAGGTGGAATGTCCAACAAACAGGAAGTGACACAAAGGAACTTAAATATACAACACAGACAAGCGACACCTGGAACAGACAACAAGGAGGCAGGATTACAAATGAGACATTGATGATGAGGAGGAACTAAGGCGGGACAAGGGTGGAGAAAGGAACAACACAAAGAGCCATATGCTACGTGAGCACATGGTGGGAACAACAGACAAGACAGGGCCAGGGCCTGATAGTGGACATGTGGATGCAGCAGTAAACTGTGTTAAACCATCTCATTAACTAGACATCACCATTCGCAAATAAATCTTCATGATTTCTGAAAGCATAATTTCACTTTATTTGTCAGTTAGTTATAGATCTTCTAATAATGCCAAAAAAGTAATTAATACAGAAAATACATAAGCAATTATTACCAGCACACAATGATATACTGCCTATTTATTATGCAGTTACAATGGTTGTTAAAAATATATGTAATAATAATAATAATAATAATAATAATAATAATAGTAGTACACTTTATTTATTTGACATCAAAAAGTTCCAGTGAGGTAAAACTAAAAAGAGTAAAATAATTAAAATCATCATTATCATCATCATCATCACCATAATTTTCTTTTCTCCTAAATCCACTTCAGGGTCGCAGTATAATTAAAATCAACAAATCTAAATCACAATTTTGTACAAGGTGGCCTACTTGTGCACAATAGGAGTCTAGCCTCATCAGAAAGGGCTGGTCCCCAAGGTTTCCTCATTCTCTCTGCACATATTGTTGTGTGCCATGCCCTGTCCTCTACCTCAACAGCGTCGAGTTTGGTTAGACAGGTGTTCTGCCAGCTTTTGTAGTGGCCCACCAGACTGGAAGAACATAGTCTATGCTTGCTGAAGCTGGGTTTCTTTATTTTCTTCCTTCTAAGCCATATGTCACTCAGCATGTTTCAGATGTTGGCAGATGTCATATTTTGAATCATCTTCTTACCCATTGCAAGTTGTTTTGGCCAATTTGCTGGTAGTAGGCAACAAGCCGTCAAGTCTACCTCTCAGTAATCTTGCAGAGTCAACTGCCTTTTTAATGCCTGAATAAGCACAAATCACATTGTTAAGTCGCTCACTGTATTCAGAGAGGGGCTCAGCCAGTATTTGCAGACAGCCTGAAAGCTTGGCCCAGTCAGTTTGGCTTCAAAACCCTTCTAGGATTTGTTCAAACAAGGCCTTCAACCGGGCCTCCCACTGATCACTACTCCGTGGTATGGCTGAGTCAGATGAGCCCTTCAAGTGGCCTCATGTCAGACAAAGAGCTTTCTGGAAGCTTGCTTCCACCTCCACCCCTGTGGGCTGATGCATTTCATCAAGTTCTATTAGAGCCAAACAAATCATGTAACATCAACTGCAGGGTCAGAGAGATAGTTTACTACATATGCCATTTCATCAACAGTCCATAGCTGATAAACAGTGATGGCACCTGGTTGATTTCCATTCCTTGCTTGTGGCTTAAAAAATATTGTAACAGCACAGCTTCAAGTGGCTACTTATTGGTGGGGAGTGGGACTGTGAAGGACTGTTTTAGAGTTTTGATTTTCCCTGACAATATTTTTTTTCTTCACCCATAACCCCCTATTTCGACTCTAGTTTGCTCACCGGCTGAGTGCAATAATAAGGACTTGTGGGAAGTGTCTGCTGCGTGTTTTTATTAACCTGACCTTGCGGAATGTTGAGGCTGCTGATGGAGTGGTGTCCTATCCATTGTCATGATTGTCTGCACAGGGGACGCCAGCTGTGGCAGTTGGTGGAGAGGTTCCTATGTGAGAGGTTAGCTTAGCTCATGTGTTGAGTTGTGGGACAGTGTGGACAGGAGCAGTTGTGCTTTTTGCTTTAACTGCAGCCCAATGACACAACACAACCAAAGGTCTATAGCATTACATGTGCTCGATGTCTGCTTAACCCTGTGTTTTGATGTCACTCATTTCAGCATTTCTTACTCATTCAGTTTCATGTGAATGAACATTAGTGATTAGTCTATTGCTAAAACAGCGCTGACCAACTAATCTGACTAATCACTTGACCATAAGTGTTCAGAAATGTTGGAAATGTTGACCACAGGTAAATGTCTTTCAGATATGTTTCTAGTAATGTTTAACTCCCTATTTTCACTATCATAAGTTTGACCACAGATATATCCATTAATATTTTGTATAATATCCAAAACACAATCATCCTTGAATTTCCAATGTAAATAATTTATTTATATAATTGATAATAATAATAATCAATAACTCTTACACACAATCTAGTAACCTAGTTTTTTCCTTTAAAAATGAACGTTTTTTCCTCAAAATAAAAGCTTGTTCACTCCCATAATTATTGCCCTGTGCTTAGTTAAAATTTACGTATGCTCATGCTAGGAGATAGGAGTTTGTTCACTCCCTTTGATGAAGGTACAAATGCTGTTAGGGGCCATGCCCCCTTATGATTTTTTTCCTCTCTACATCTCTCCCCTTACTCTAGTGTTTTGATGCATCACAGTTATCTGTGGCCACCCACCAGCCTCCGGGCCTGTACATTTTTATAGGTCACCGTCTGAGTCTTTCTAGCCCCACTCACAAGTACTGCTGTGGTCTTTGGACTTTTGTGGATGAAGGATGATGGAGGACAGATAGCTCTCGACTCAGGGATGCCAAATGTGGATGCCAAAAATAGTAAACTGAGGCAGGATATTGATAAAAGAAGAAACAACTTTATACGCCAGCATGCTCCGATAATCTCAGGAGACCTGTGAGGCCCTGCTCCCAAACGTTTTGTTTTAAAGAATAATACACTTACATCATACATGAAACAGCCATGTTAGTTGTTACCAATGGGGAGATATCTCCCTAGCTCCTGACATTCCAAAGATAGCATTGGTGAAACACTGGTTCATATTAGCTAAGCCACAAGGACATACACTTACTGAGACGAGGATACATAAAAGAAGAATCACTAAGCTGTAATTCAGATTTCAATGTAAGACATTTACTGAGAACTTACCCATATAAATAAACATGAATAAACATGGAAACAAGAGTTACACAATCCCCTCACCACACCAACACCAGTGTGAAACAAAGAAAGATGATGTCACACAGCTGTGCTGTCTTCATGAACATCAGCTTTGTTTTTCCCTATATCTGCCATCAATCGACAGAGCTAGAGTGAGTGAGAATGACCTTTGTCCTGTATGTGTGGGTGTGGGTGTGTGTGGTGAGTGATTATCAAATAAACATACATTACTTTACTAAGTATTTTACAGCATCAGAAAACATCAAAAAGCTGGAATCCTATCTAAGATAAAATTACATATATAACTCAACAACTAAAACAATTTCCCCTTTATCATCTGTTGCACATAGTGTAAGTAATTCAAGTTACTAATGTAGACTCAGCACATGAAAATATACACCCTGTGAATTATATTTTAAAGTCAATTTTCAGTCGATTTTTTGGTAGATTTTTATTAGTCTCTTGTGTGCTTTCAAAATCATATGCTCATCTCTTTACTAATGGATTGACCCAAACACCTGTGTAATTTTAAGGTTTCACTTATTAATTTACATTTTTGGCAGGTACATTATATTTATACAGTCTCCTTTTCTGAGGATCTCTAATTACATGGACCACAACATGTCACATATATTTAATTAAGCCCTGTTAACTTTGGTAAAGGCGTGGCACGGTGGCGCAGCAGGTAGTGTCGCAGTCACACAGCTCCAGGGATTCGATTCTCGCTCCGGGTGACTGTCTGTGAGGAGTTGGTGTGTTCTCCCCGTGTCCGCGTGGGTTTCCTCCGGGTGCTCCGGTTTCCTCCCACAGTCCAAAAACACAAAACACGCATTGGTAGGTTGATTGGCGACTCAAAAGTGTCCGTAGGTGGGAGTGCGTGAGTGAATGTGTGTGTGTCTGTGTTGCCCTGTGAAGAACTGGCTGGGTGTGTTCCCGCCTTGTGCCCAATGATTCCAGGTAGGCTCTGGACCCACCGCGACCCTGAATTGGATAAGCGGTTATAGATAATGAATGAATGAATGAACTTTGGTGAAGGCACGGTGGCGCAGCAGGTAGTGTTGAAGGTTGTGGGTTCAAGTCCCGCTCCGGGTGACTGTCTGTGAGGAGTGTGGTGTTTTCTCCCAGTGTCCGCGTGGGTTTTCGTCCGGGGGTGCTCCGGTTTCCTCCCACGGTCCAAAAATACATATCGGTAAGTGCATTGGTGACTCAAAAGTGTGAGTGTGTGTAAACCTGTGAAGGACTGGCGCCCCCTCCAGGGTGTCTTCCCGCCTTGTGCCCAGTGATTCTGGGTAGGCTCCAGACCCACCGCGACCCTGAACTGGATAAGTGGATACAGACAATGAATGAATGAATGAATAAAAAGAAGTAAAGAAGTATAATATTCATTCATATCTTTTCTCTAACTGCTTCATCCTGTTCAGGGTCATGGTGGGCCTTGAACACACCCTGTTCATCACACTAGTTCATCACTCATTCACCTAGGGACACTTTTTGTTTGTTTGTTTGTTTGTTTGTGTGCTTGTTTTTGGACTGTGGGTAAAAAACAGAGCATCTGGTAGAAACCCACACAGACTCAGGGAGAACACATCACACTCCTTCAACAGTTACTTGAGGTAGGATTTGAACCCACATCCCCAGGCCACTACCTGTTGTTCCACCATGCCCCCAGGGTGTAACATTTGCTCTTTAAATATGAACATTTCAGAAATTACACTTCTTTAATTGCCATTTGGACTGGAGCCAGATTTCAGAATGACACGTTTCTGTGTGTGTCTTTGTGTAATATGGTTGGGGGGCAAGCCCCTTTGGGAAATAGCTGAGAGTTCCATGGCAACATTGTGCTGAAATACATCCAACAAAGCACAGAGTATGTGACTGATCTGTCCATTTTCCCCTTAAGCTTCACACACACACACACACACACACACACACACGCACTCACACGTGCACACACTCACACATTCATGCATACCTTCACACTTTCTTTTCACAATGCTTTTTGAGGGTCTTACCATGGCCAGAGCCTAGCTTTGAAGTGAATTGGTCTCAAGTCAACTGGAATAAACATTGCAGCTTAAAAATTGTGAAATACAGTACAATTTTCTTTTTTTCCTCTTGTTTTTTGGACAGAGGAGGAATGATCATGCTGAGAAGTGTTTTTTGGGGACTGTAAAGAAAATAGGTCAAATATAATGTAGGAGAACTGAAAATCATTGAATTGTTCCAGTTTTTTCTTTCAGAGCAAAAGCTAAAAAGAGAATTTTACTGTGGACGTGCGTCAGAGACTTTAAAGGGATCAGCCAGACTTTATGCATTCTTAAGACACTGTTGTGTTCTGCATTTCCAAGCTTATTTTTTTAAGGATGCTGGCTCTCCTGACACTGTCAGTCCAGGGCATATGGATTACATGCATTAGTGTTTCTAAAAATAATGTCGCTGTCTCAAAAAAACAAACCCTTGAATCTTCAGCAAATAGCACCTACACTATTAAAAATGATGGTTCTACAAGGGTTCTTTATTAAAGGAAACTTTTATATAGAACCTTGAACACTTGAATTTTTTGATTAAAGGGATCTTTGCATTGTGAAAGAGTTCTTCAGATTGAGGGAGAATGTGCTACAGATGGTTCTATATAGAACCTTTTAGAAAAGGCACCAAAAAGGGTTCTTCTACTGTTACAACATCAAACTTGTTATATATAGACCCTATATTGTTATATATAGAACCATATGTAGCACATTCTCCATCAATCTGAACAACCCCTTCACAGTGCAATGAACCTTTTAATCAAAACGTTCGTCAAGTGTTCAGTGTTCTATATAGAACAGTTTCCTTTAATAAAATACCCTTGTAGAACCATCATTTTTAAGTGTGAAGACTGATTCTTCTTTTTCTTGTAGTTGAGAGAGCTGTAAAACACCCAAAAGCATGGGAAGGGGATTGTCAGCATTCAATTTACACAGAAGCTATGAAGCAAAGGGTGTTTTAAAGTTTCCTTTGACACCAACAATATTTTAGATCCATTTTGAAAGCGGTAGTCTGTATTTGTCCTATATTTGTATCTTCCTTGTTTCTAAATTCTAGTGTATCCTCTGGCTCTGTTTATGTTTCTTGTGCTGTGGATAGTTCTGAGGCTGTTTCCTTCACAGTCAGGCCTACAATTTAAAACACAAAAACCCACTAATAGAGTAATTATTTCATTCACTTTTGAAGCACTGAATGTGCTCTCTTTTAGGGTTCCTGATTTAAAAATCTGTTTTCTGAATATAGTTTAAACTGTTAAAAATGATAACTGTTAAAATGCATGTGTGTCTTCAGTGGTGTCTTTCGGTTCTGTGGTTTAGTGTTAAGTGTGGTTTTAAACAATTAACACATATTTGTGTGTGTGTAAAAGATGTTAGTAAACTAAACTCCTACCAAACAAAACTACTAGAATAAATCTCATTCAAGAAAAGCTTCAAGATGAAAATGTATAGTGTTGGGACAGTGACAGTATTGTTGTTTGTCTAGGGTAGGCAACATTTAGGGTATTCTCCTTCAGATATCACCAGTGTTTCAGAGACCAACTGAATATTTATCTCAAAGTAGACATTTTTGTTGCTGTTTTATTTCATTTGTATTGTGAGTGTTTTTGCCATCTCTCCACAACTTATTTTGGCTTGAGCAAAATTAACTGGTGATGATCAATTTGTTAGGCTTCTGTGCCTGGCCGTCATTCATTGTACATGAAAAAATAAACCAAAACAGATGCCTTCCAATGTCTGGTGTCTATTACTGTTATCTCTCAGCTCGCAGACTAAGAAGTGTCAATCACAAATGTGAAAATGTGTAATTAATGAGCCAAAAAAAAAAAAAAAGCCACATAAGTTGGGTCTCAAAACCTTGTTGGTACAGTATTGACATTGCAGACTGCATTAGTGAATATAGTAATGCCAAGCAACTGGTTAGACCATGGTATATCACAGTTATACATAAAGAAGAGTACTTTATATATAATAAAGAACACTGTCCAGAATCAGGCATAATAATTATGTTCCACACTATTTGCATAAGGTTAACCACAAGATGCTACTGAATAGCAGGAGCAATAGAGATAAGAATTTGGAATGATTAATGCCCCAGGCGATTTGCTGGTGATCCTCCTGAAATTGCTCATACTGATATTGTTATTGTTACTGGCAGATAAACATGGCTGACATTATCTCAGCTAATCTGAGTACTGTGTAAAACTTTACTGAGACCTGTAGATTCCTGAGCTCTTTCTCTCTAGAGGAATAATGGAGCAGCAGGAGACTTCAATAGTCTCCTTTCTTTTATCTGATTTCATTGTTGTCTAGGAAAAACTACAGGGATATTAAGAGATTATGGGGATCTCTTTCTTATTTCATTCCCTTGTGCCAAAGAGTGAAGCAGGAATGTGATGTTGAAGTATTCAAAAAATATTTAGTTGGTTTTCAAGCACATAGCTCAGATATGACTACACCTTGTAACAGTTTTTAAATACATATTCATGGATTGTTTGGTATGGCAGCACGGTGGCGTGGTCACACAGCTCCTGGGACCTGGAGGTTGTGGGTTCAAGTCCCGCTCCAGGTGACTGTCTGTGAGGAGTTAGGTGTGTTCTCCCTGTGTCTGCGTGGGTTTCTTCTGGGTGCTCTGGTTTCCTCCTGCAGTCCAAAAACACATGTTGGTAGGTGGATTGGTGACTCAAAAGTGTCCATAGGTGTGAGTGTGTGTCGCCCTGTGAAGGACTGGTGCCCACTCCAGGGTGTGCTCCCGCTTTGCGCCCAGTGATTCCGAGTAGGCTCCGGCCCCACTGTGACCCTGAATTGGATAAGCGGTTTCAGAAAATGAATGAATGAATGATTGTTTCCAGGTAGGCTCTGGACCCACCGCGACCCTGAACTGGATAAGCGGTTACAGATAATGAATGAAATGAATGAATGATTGTTTGGTTGATTGATCGATTGATTGGAGTTAATGGTGTCTACAGGCCAAGTCTGCTTTCATAAATTGTATTCATTTCATCTACAGGAGACATTTAAATTTTAGGTAAAAATAATAATATTCATTCATTATCTGTAACCGCTTATCCAGTTCAGGGTCTCGGTGGGTCCAGAGCCTACCTGGAATCATTGGGCGCAAGGCTGGAATACACCCTGGAGGGGGCGCCAGTCCTTCACAGGGCAACACACACACACACACACACACATTCATTCACACCTACAGACACTTTTTTGAGTCGCCAATCCACCTACCAACGTGTGTTGTTGGACTGTGGGAGGAAACTGGAGCACTCGGAGGAAACCCACGCGGACACGGGGAGAACACACCAACTCCTCACAGTCACCCAGAGCCAGAATCGAACCCACAACCTCCAGGCCCCTGGAGCTGTGTGACTGCTGCACCACCGTGCTGCCCCCAAAATAATAATATATAATATAATATTATATTATAAAAAGCAGCTTTATATAATCAGAAATTAAAGATGCCTGTTTTCCACCCACTTAATGCCTGGTCTTCCAAGTGTTAAATACAAGATGTTTATTGAAAATTAATGCTAATCTGCAAGAATAGAGTAAATTTCTCATGATTCACCTCATGTAGGCATCAATATTTTTAGAGTGTAGCTGGCAGGCCTGTTTGGTGTTATCTTCCTCCATTTTTCATTTTGCCTACAGAACCGTAAGTCTCATCAGACTGATTTTAGCAAAGTGCCAGACTAAGTTTATGTAAGAAAATAAAGACCTTGGAGACTTTTGGACTGGTCTTTAATAAGCTAACATACCCTGCCACTGTTGCCAAGAAGCATCCTTGAGCAGACATAAAGAGATTCACATTCCCGCTCACACTACTCTAGATTGGCTGTCTACAGATGATGCAACTGACACACTCATTCCAATTTAAAATGTCTGAGTCCTACTAACAAAAGGCTAGCATTCACCAAACCAATGTGTTGTGTGCTCATAAACCTTGTTTCTCTGACCTCTTGCCAGGGTAAGATGATCTTGGTAGGACACTGTCTACATATAAATGTGGACATTTTAGAGTTTATACCTTTTCAAAAATCTTATCTACAAGGGAGGCATTAGTTAATATTTTTGCGTGGCCAACTCAAATCTCCATTAACATGAAAATGACCTTGAAAATTCACAATGAACTTGAAAATTGTGTGGTAATATATTGTTTAATTATATTTCTATATAATTTAACTTCATCATTACATCTGTCAGTCCTCAGAATGCTTCTCACTTTGTAATTTTTCATTTGATTAATACTTTAAGATTTTTTTAACATGTCACACTTTATAATACTTTATAAATATCACTGTGATCTTGTCACAAAAAGTGTGTAAAACTTGTGAAGGTGGAATTCAAAACAAGCATTTTGAAACAGATAACAGTATGCATTTAATGGCAATACAAGAAAAACTTGGTATAAAGCCCTTAATAAACTAAACTTAAGCATGCAGATGTGTTGTATTTTGAGAGAATATGTAATGCAGATTATGGTTCACAAGGCCACAACACATTTATATGTGTATTTCACAACAAACTTAAATGAATGAAAACATAGTCCTACAAGCATCGGTTATATCACTCTTTAAGGTCAAAAAGTATAAAGCAGCCTTTATGACAACAATGATATAATTTATGTCAGCTGTCATAAAATGCTCACAGATGTTAATTAGCCTCATGAACATTGACCTTCAGTGAAGTATTAACACATAAACACCACTTCTTACATGGGGAAAAACATTTCCAAGCTAACTGTTTGGATTATCAGATGTACTTTAATTAAGGGTTTGGGGGCAGCTTTTGGACGAGCGAATTCCATAGCAATCCAACACCTGACTTTCTTTGCCCTAGATTTTGATACTTGTACTGAGATCACTGGCTCCTGCAACTGCAGACTCTACATTCTGTGATGAATGCATCCTTGTAATTTTTCTCCAGGCAGTTGACATCAGATTTTATGATGTATAATCATTCTGTCAGCCTTGAGCTGCTCATATTAAATCTCTCATTTGGAAAGGGAGATGTGCTGTGAAGACAAAAAGTATGTTTTCAGAAATATCTGGATGTAAGTACATGATCGGCCATGACTGGTGCTGCTAGGGCCAGCCTCATCGTAGTTAGAATCTGCACACAGCAAGGCGTGAGTTCCTAGGATCAGATCTCTTTTTTTATTTAATGAACTAACTTACAGGAACAGAACCTAGATCAACACTCTCACAAAATTCTTCATGAACAGAGACACTGGCTGCTTTTATGTCCACAGTTTGGGCAGTGTGTAAATAGATTAATGAGGATAAGATATGAATAATTTTAATAACTAGAACATAATAGAGCTGATGTACTGGGTTTTTAGTCCCAAAGAGAGGAATTACAATGTTTTGTTGTTAGGTGAATATGCTAAAACAATATAAACATGAAAATGCAGTATTATTATTAACCTTCTACCCTTGTTAGACAAGTCTTCGTTTTAAGTTTTGGGGAACAGCAAAATGCCGTAAGACTGCGATAAAAGATAAAATTGAAAAAAAAAAAGATTAAGATAAGAATTATTTGGAAATTAAAATTGGGTTTTTAATTTCCATCTATCTACATAATCAGCTTTTTGCCTAAGGACATACGTCTGCATAAAGTACAAAAGGTGGACAGCCACTCCTAGCAATAAAAGACACACACACCCACCCAGGAGCCCCCCCCCCCCCCACACACACACACACACATTCTATCTGTCTGCCTGTCTCTCTCACTCTCTCTCACTTGCACACACACACACACACACACACACACACACACACAGACACACACGCTCAATTATGAATATTTAACAGCCTGAACAGAACCGAACTCTGCTGCCTTTCACGTTGATGTGTGGGTACTCCTGGGTGTGTGTGTGTGTGTGTGTGTGTGTGTGTGTGTGTGTGTGTGTGTGTGTGTGTGATGTTCTGGGCCTTTGTAAACCTCTGCCTTAAAGGATCCCTCCGGCTCCCCTGTGACTGCACCAACATGGGGAATAAAGTCAGATAAGGCTTCCAGTCATCCATATTCACCTTGTAGATTCACATGGGGTGGGATGGGGTGGATAGGTGGGGGTGGAGGGGCACAACTCTGGCACTGCTTCACTACTGATGGTGTGTGTGTGTGCGTGTGTGTGTGTGTGTGTGTGTGTGTGTGTTTGTGTGTGTGTATTTTTGTGTGTGTGTATTTGTGTGTGTGAAATATTCTAAACCACATAGATGATCTGCAGGAGGTCTTTTCACTGTCACCTAATCTCTCTCTCTCTCTCTCTCTCTCTCTCTCTGTGACTGAATGGTCCCATCCTGTCCTACGTTTTCTGCTCCTATTGAACTCTTCACTTTAATGACAGCACTACCATGAACTTCTTAATTAAAGTTTCCTTTGTACATGACTTCCCATCCAAGAAAGCTATCAGTGATTTCCACAGTAAGTTGCACAATAAAGAGGAGATTTGGACTAAGTTTACCTCTGAGGAACTCTCCTCTGAGGTAAGCTGCCTTATTAAATTATATTAAAATATTTTTCAATATGTTATAATAATTCATTTGTTAATTAAGTACATAAAGTATTTAATAAATATAAAGATGTTTTGACGTGTTCCAGGTCAGTAGACTCTTCTGAACCAGTCTTCCCTTTGTGGTACACATACAGAATATGTCAAAAGTTTTGTGGAAACTCCTTATTTATGAAGTCACCTCCTTCATAGTGCACCCATTGCTGTCACCGGAATTGAATTGTGTACACACAGCTTGTTCAAGGAATATTCTTTTACTCCTGGATCTATCCATCCATCCATTATCTGTAACCGCTTATCCAATTTTAGGGTCGCGGGGGGTCCAGAGCCTACCTGGAATCATCGGGCGCAAGGCAGGAATACACCCTGGAGGGGACGCCAGTCCTTCACAGGGCAACACAGACACACACACATTCACTCACACCTACGGACACTTTCGAGTCGCCAATCCACCTGCAACGTGTGTTTTTGGACTGTGGGAGGAAACCGGAGTACCCGGAGGAAACCCACACGGACACGGGGAGAACACACCAACTCCTCACAGACAGTCACCCGGAGCGGGAATCGAACCCACAACCTCCAGGTTCCTGGAGCTGTGTGACTGCGACACTACCTGCTGCGCCACCGTGCCGCCCCTACTCCTGGATCTATTTTCTGACAAATGTGTCGATGCCTATAAATAAACTAGATGAATTTGACTTACTCCTCACAACTAGCATTGCCTGTCCTCTTACATTGGCTTTCTGTTTTGACAAATCATGGCTAAACATTTCAACACATGACAGCCCTTTATAGTTAAAGCTGCAGATAAAGCTGCTGGACTTCCTGCAGAGAAGGGATCCTCTGCAGGAAGTCCACAAATGGTGGGATTTGGCTGATCTGTATTTTATCTAGAGTAAACAGTGCTCGGACTAGAGGGAAATTCAATTTAGAAATGTATTATTAATTAGTTTATTTATTATTATTCATTCATTCATTATCTGTAACCGCTTATCCAATTCAGGTTCGCGGTGGGTCCAGAGCCTACCTGGAATCATTGGGCGCAAGGCGGGAATACACCCTGGAGGGAGCGCCAGTCCTTCACAGGGCAACACAGACACACTCACACATTCACTCACACACTCACACCTACGGACACTTTTGAGTCGCCAATCCACCTGCCAACATGTGTTTTTGGACTGTGGGAGGAAACCGGAGCACCCGGAGGAAACCCACGCAGACACAGGGAGAACACACCAACTCCTCACAGACAGTCACCCGGAGCGGGAAACGAACCCACAACCTCCAGGCCCCTGGAGCTGTGTGACTGCAACACTACCTGCTATTATTATTATTATTATTATTATTATTATTATTAGTAGTAGTAGTAGTAGTAGTAGTAGGAGTAATATTTATATCAGTATGATTATTATTATCATTACTATTATAATCAAGAGCTTTCACCAAGAGCAATTTTAAACTTTGCAGAACAACAACTGGTTATTATTATTTAAATAAGAACAGTTTAAGAAATTTCCCAAAATGTAATTTCCCAAACACAACACATGGCTTGAAGTTCTCTGGCACTGTGCCAGAATTCTGATGCAGGACTGGGGCCATTTTAGATTAAAAAATGATTAGACTTATTTGGCAATCGTTTGATCACAGCATGCCTCACATTTTGTTTGGAGACCAACAGAGCACACAGCCATGACCAGTTTGAAAAATAGGAGTGTTGAATATTCTTTATAACTTTGAAAATTGTGCTTGGACTTGGATACAATTACTCCACCATGGTATAACTGAACGTATAACACAGTTTCTGCAGCATTTAGGAATGATTTCATTTGGTGTTCTTGTTTTTATGAAATGGGGTGTTATATGTGCCACAGCCATCGTTCGTCTGGGTTGAGGTAGGGCTTGCTAAACTATGTTTTAAGCATTTAATTCAACAAACTACTGCTAATACTTTTCACTGTGCTGTGTTTGTTTGAGTATATTGTTTTGTTTTTGTGCTTATCAGTCGCCCAGGTATCCAATCACAGTCAATCGTCATCAACACTCCAAGTCACGTGCACTAGATGTAATGTATTTTTGTGAAGAATGAAAACTAAATGTATCACACCTGCTGAAAACAGAACAGAGTTAGTTATCAGATATGTCAAAATAAAAGGAGATTGAATTCTGTTAGTCATTTTCTTCATTTTGTGAACCCCACTCTCCTACATTTTATTTCTCCTAACACCTGAACACGTTTCAGGTACAGAGAATGTCCTTGCTTTTTATGTATTTATTTTATTTTATTTTTTAAATAAAGTAATAAAGGATAAAGTAATAATAACCTATCCTCACTTGTTTTCACTGTAACAGAAGGACTGAATGTGGCTAATTCACCTGTACATGTACCAGCCTTATGGAAGATTACAGAAGACCTATGAGAAATAATGACTCTCCCACTAAAACAAAGGCTTTCATTTGTTGTACAATTCAAAAGCAAGGCTTTCTAAAATGTTAAGCTTTTGAGGCAGTTTGTATAAGAAGACAAGTTGGATTATAAGCTTAGCAGGCCCTGGAAGAGTCTTCAAACAATCCACTAAAGTAAGATATGTCCTCAAGAAAACTAACATCTCATCTAATGATGAACTGATATGGAACTTCGGGGGAAAAATATGTATCTATAATTAACAACATTTTTTTTTTTCTGTTGTCATTTTTTATCACATAAGTCACAATCTCTGTATGTTGAAATGGAGACAAAACCTTGTTTTTTCACATATATTTCTAACATCTGTTAAAATAGCCCTGTCATTTTCACTCTGTCAATATATCACAACAAATGAACCAGAGAATGACATGAAATTACACCTTATTATATTAACCTACACAGAAAGAGAAGAAAGTTTTTAGCATCCCTCTTTTCAAAAGTTAATACTTGAAGTTTTTTTCCCACTTGAGAGTTATTTTCAGAGAAACACGCAGATCTAACATTCACTGAATTAATGAAGATTTAATTGATTAGCAGTTTTCAAATCCAAGAGAGTATCTCTGCTGAAACCACCACATTTCAACATTAATGTGGGTTGCCAAGCAAAAACAGGGTGGCATATAAAATTTCACGTTGGCTGCAAGTGTTTTTCATATATCAGAGTATTTATATCCTGAGTGCCTCAGAACTGCCCCTCAATCCCCCTCAGGAGGACATGTCACTCCCAAGCCATTACCAAGTTGTCTTCACTCTATTAAAAAAAACTGAAATACTGTAGGAAAGAAGCTTGGCCCAATCATACCTCCAATGCTGCTCTAAATCAATGTCTACATTTCCTAGCTGTTGTTTACAGGTAGTTTACATCTGTATCTTGGACGATTCTTGATGCATCAAGTCATCCATTACTGTTCTAGTGCAAAAAATAAAGGACAGAAGTAGCTGCTCTAATGATAATGGACTTGTTGAGTCTAATGTGCTAGTAAAAACATCATCATCAGAAACACCTGATCCTTTCACATTTTCTGCCTCAGTTAAATTCCTTCCAGTTCGTTTAAAAATTGAAATTAAGTGTTTAAGGGTAGTGGTCTCCCTTTTTGGAAATAACAGCTCCTTCTCTTCTGAGAATGCTTAATTGATATAATTATTTAGGCTTGCTAACTAATGTAAAATATTTAAATCAAGCATTGTAAAATATTAAACTAATGAGTGATATTAAAGTAATTAATGCCATCATGAGGTATACCTTATCAGTTACTGTAAATGGCCATAATATGCAGATGTAACACTCATAGTAGATTAGAACAGGCAAAACCACTGAAGCTAAGCAGGTTTGGACCTGGCTAGTATTTGGAAGAGAGATATGCAAGGAAAACATGTATGGCTGCTGGAAGAGGTGTTGGTGGTCTGTGGTCTGTCTGGATGCCAATGCATGAGTGCAGAGATGGGGACACTGTACTGAACAAATGGAACTGACCTTTGGATGAGATGTATCCAGAACAGACTCTCGGAAGATATAAAATATCCATTAATATATCCTTGATAGACTAGGGGAGTTATGCTGACGTCTGGCTAAATGGTCACTTCTGGCCTCCAAATAATCCCCACCTTCATTTGATTTAATCAACCACCGTCATCTCCTCAATCCAATGTGTGGAGAGGCTACTGGTGTACACTGGCTGTCGTCGCATCATTGAGGTGGATGCTGCACATTGGTGTTGTTGAGGTGACCCAAAAAGAATCTAAAGTGCTTCAAGTGTCTGTGAAAAGCAGTACTTAAAAGCAACTATCACTGAATGGACCAGAAGTTATGACCCAAATGGCTGGGAATAAAATCTTATTACAGTGCTGTAAAGTTAAGCACTTGTTTTGCTGTACTATAAAGTTACTTGTGCTACACCAGTGAAAAATTGGACTTTTTACACCAATGGATACAATTAAGCTTAAACGTATTGATGGCCAGGCTGGCACAGTGGTTGCCATTAAAAACCACTCTATTGGCTGTTATCTTCTAGTTTGCTAACACCGTGTACTGATCCAAGGGCAATATATATATATATATATATATATATATATATATATATATATATATATTGTGTAAAGTAGTAGGTGTGAGTGAGTTTGAAGGGCAATGTTTTGTGCAGATTCTACTTGACTGCATGAATGTGTTAAATCAACAACACACATTATTTAAAATCATTATTTATTAACTGCTAAAACTAGGTATTGGATGATAACCTCAAATAATGTTGACTGCCACCAGGAGTAATTTGGAAAAACTAAACCAACACATTCATACACAGAATATCACACTCACTGGAATTTGGTTTTATTCTAATGTTGGGTGTTATTTCTGTTTGTTTGTTTATTTTTTAAGCAAATAAACACTTACTGCTCTGATAAATAGTTTTTTAAATCTCATAATCTCTGGTGCCTATACATGTCAGGTAAGGCCATTAATGACCTCTACTGCATTTAACAAGTTTTCAGGATTGTTATAGACCCCTGACACCTAAGACAAAATCTGTTCTAGATACTCCCCTCTGGCAAATTCTTTAAATCCATTCAAACCAAACCAGCAGGTGCCTGAGGAGTTTATTCCCCAGTGCCATATCTCCAGATAATTAAGATCAACCCCCTCCCTGTGTCATTTAACCAGCAGCAATTCACTGGACCTTACCTCTATCATTACTCCCTGCACCCTATGCCAGGAATGATGCATTGTATATTTTACCATACCTGATCTTCTGTATTATCGCAACTGTTATAATTTTCTAATTGCTAAACATGAGTGACTGATTTACAAGGCAAGTTCATGAGTTGTTACACATGTAAGAACAAAGGAAAATGATTTATTAAGTATTTAACTTGACCCTGACATGGATTTGGCTACAGAAGTCAATGTTAACAGCATACGTTTGTTCTTTTCATGAGATGGCACGAGCTAAGACATAATCCAGGTTCAAGACCTGTTTACTTAAAGTTAATTTGATTATTTGTCTGATTCTGAGTGTTTCATTGAGATTTATGGGACAAATTAATTATTGCACTTTTAAAGGCAACTATGATATGAATTTCAGTACAGTATATTCCATATATTTTTATATATTATTGTGAAGATATTACAGAAAAAAAGGTATATTATGGGGCCAGGTGGTAAGAAATTATGAGGGTATATAACCAGTCAGGCCAGAAGCAAAGTGGATCACAAAAACATAAAGAAGTTTGTTATTTTAACCCTGATAATGCTTTCTAATAATGCTTATGAGCATTAAGCTTATTAACACTGCCACAGTCTACTGATACGTAAGCCTGCTGTCTTAGTTTGACTGGGATTCTTTTGTACAATAACACAGTGGTGTATGTTAACTCCTGTACAGTGTGAAGACTGTAGGGCAGATGTGCTGAAGCATGCAGTACAATAAAAGATCTATTTCAGTAACAGGATCATGAGTAATTCCTTGCTGAATCACAGAATGTCTTTGGGTCGATGCAAATTAAAATGTTGTGCACACGTTAATGGATTTAGTAAATCAGGCCTGGCATCGTAACTTTTGTAGCATTTTTTAATAGAGCACTTTTTACAGCTTACATCATCACAAAGCAGCTTTACACAATTCTGGGTCTTAACCCCAATACACAAGCCATGAGACAATGCTAAGGCCACTTCCTTTAGCACTAAAGGAAGAAACCTTGAGAGGAACCAAGACTCAAACTGTGATCCATCCTCTTCTGGATGAAAGCAGAAGAAAGCAACAAAAAAGTAGCAGATGCAAAAATACAGGATAAGTTGATACATATTCTGGGGTTACATATCGACTAAATCCACATTGGCTTCTCTGGTGATTGAGGCCATATCTAGCCCAAATGTAATTATACTCTTAGAAACAAATTGAAATTTAAATTGAAGCGTGGCTTGGACAACCATTAATTGGTTAATAGAAACTACCTTACACTAAATGGAACATTAAAGGTGAACTAAATATGGGGCCGTCTGATAATCTTCTCATTGTAATCAGCTTTTTAACTTCCTTTCTTGCAAAAAGTCTCTTATAAGACTATAAGAAGTACTTGGGTCATTGTCCCCCTCAAAGCCTTTCTATATTGGTTAAATACAACTGGTCTAACTTCTGTGGATTTTTATCATTGTTCCACCCACAGTGCTATGTGTTCGTCAAAACTTTTAAACCTAGAAACTTTTACAAAATGTTCACATTTAACCCAGGTTACTCAGGATTAATACCTGTGTGTGTGTGTGTGTGTGCATGAAAAATGTCAGGGTGTACTAATAATCTTGAAAATTTTAAAATAGAAATTACAACTACTCCTTGAATCGTCCCCTATGAAAATACTGAAACAATTTAAGTGAATAAGGTAATGGAGAAATATACAAAAAGAAATGCTATATTTAATTGAATTTGGCAAAAAACCCTGTACCCTAAATCCCTCCTCTTGCCACAATGGCTGTCCATCTCCTAGCACTGATTCTGTAAAACACTTTGTAGAGGCAGATGGTCATGTAGAGCGTGTGAGAGTGTTAGGCTAAGCTTGCTTTCCAAGTGTAATCAACACTTTTCAAACACTCCCAGAAGTTACTGGATCTTATTAATTACATCGCTTTGGGCTAAATATGACATGTTGGGTGGGGAAAAAATGACTGTTGTCCTCAGGCAAGGTGTCTGCGACAGCCCACTCAACTAATGGTGAGAGGGGAAGTCTTCTCTTTGCACTTACACTGTGTGTGTGTGTGTGTGTGTATGTGTGTGTGTGTGTGTGTGTGTGTGTGTGTGTGTTGCATATATTAGGCTGTAATCTAATCACATCCTCCTGATGTTATTTCCTAGTAGGTTGGGGCACAGGGACATTTGCCTCATGCTCTAATGAATAAAACAAGAAATTCATAAACTACCCTAGTAGAACCTAGGCCAATCCTAACACAGAGCAAAACAGAAGAAAACGACTAGTGTGGGAGGGAAATCCGTGATGGAAATGTTACAGAATAAAGTGTCATGAATAATTGAAAAGGTTTTTGAAAAATTCATTATTACCCGACTGGTTTGAAGGTCACGCATGTCGAGAGCATGGACCCTGGGAAGGGGATTCACATTAAAGCTGGAAAAAATGAGAAATGATTGATTACTACTCTCTGAACACTGGTTATGATGTTTGTACCAAAGGCGTTGTGAAAGGGAGCGAGAGAGGGGTCATGTCAGAGGTGAATACAAAAGTTCTATTGTACTGCACAATCTACTGTCTGTAACGGCTGTATAAATACACAAATCATTCTCACTCAGGGGGACCCATTTCTCGTTTTCTTTGCGATTTGAAGCTTACAGATTCTTAAAGTGGACAGGCTGCATGATTACGTAAGTGGCTGAAGGAGGGTTCATACAGGTGTTTGTCTGCAGCTCGTGGAAAGCAGCGCTGGTAATGACAGTGCTCAGACCGCACTTGAAAGTAGAAAGCCGCCTCTGTCGTGGCTGAGGGCGAATAGCTGTGTGACTCATTCTTTAATGGGCCAGCCATGCAGACTGTTAAGAATTTATTATCATCAGCCTCCCTTATATGGGTTATTATCATGAGCCTTCCCTCAATCTTTGTTGAGTCCACATAATTCATGCTACATTGAATCAATGAATATTAACATGTAGATGAGAGCTGTGCTCAGTGAATCTCAGTGGCGCTCTGTGCAGCACGGTTCTTCTCGAGTTGAAATCAAGACCTGAGGGAGTATCATTCATGGGTACACATGGATGGGTCTGTTTCAATTAGGCCCTTCCATGCCTGCTGTGCACAGTTTCCTAATGCAAGTCCACACGTTTCCTCAGTCGTTAGTAATTAGCCACTTCCTTGGCATTTATCACCACTATGAATGTGTTTTGGTCTGTCTGGGGTCTGTGGTGGGTCAGATCTGAAAATTAAACTAAACCCAAGCACGTTTAACTTCAACACTGTGGTCCCTCGAGGGGAAATTAAACTTTCAGCCAAGATAAACAGAGCAGTGAAAAACAATGTTTAAAACAACAGCTACCACTGTGTGACATATCACACTACTTCCAGTTTTTGCAAATGTGAGTTGCGAATAACATACTATGCCAAATACAAAGCTGGATTATATTCATTATTGTGTGTATCATTTACAAATCAGAATTTGATGAGAGCCCAATATGTGAGTGAATATGTGTCGCCCTGCAAAGGATTGGTGCCCCCTACAGGGTGTGTTCCTGCATTGCGCCCAGTGATTCCTGATAGCCTCCGAATGCACCACAGTCCTGAACTTGATAGGTGGTTACAGACAGTGAATAATGAACAAACTTGGAAACTTGGATATATATTTTGAATCAAATGTGAAGAATAATAATGACTATAATCTTGCTGTGAAATATACTAACAAGCTGGAGTGTGGCATTGATTGGTGCTTATTATTGTCAGACTTTGATTTTACAACTTTTTACATTATTATTTTACATGCGTTAAATAATACCCATTCTCCATTATTTTTGTCAGATATTTACAGTGTATACTGTCACAGTTTTTCTGCCCCTCACTTTCTCCTTTACATGAACGTTAGGCTAGTACAGTGTTTTATAGTTATCCACTATCCGTATGCTCTCTGAACACGGCACATGTTGCATACTCATTAGAGTTGTAAGACTACTACCGAAGTCTTAATATTTAGGAAACTTATCTGCTCACATAAATCATACTTTAAAATCATCATGATCTTCATGATGTAGCTTAATTTTACCACCTACTAAAGGTCAGGTGTTATAAATATCTGATACACTCCGAGTCCTAAGTAATAAAAGGAATATTGAATTTGCCAGAATTTCTCATCTGTATTAAATACCAAGCTGAATTAAGTCCTCAGTTGACCATGCCTTTGCTAAAGAAGAGAAAAGAGAAGAGAGTTTCTCAGCTTTTCCTTTATGACAGCGTTCAGCTTAGGAGTGCAAAGTAGCCCATCTAGGACACGGTATTATTTTCCAGAGATGATTTCAATGCACTCTCCCTAGTGTGTGCACCGCGCTGAGCGCTTTGAAGTAACGTGTGGTTCTCTGCATACAGACGACCCGTATTTGATGATGCCTGTATGTGGCAGAATGCGGTTTTCTATTGAACTCTAATGTCTCACTGGCGGAATCAGTCATGCAAGAATATTACTTCCATTTGATGCTGGGGAACTTTCATGTTAGCATTCAGCATGCACCTGGTTTTTAACTCGCCTTGGGGTCAGTAAGCTTTCATGATCATTTTTGTTTGTTTTTGCGGCTTTATGGCTAATATGCATTCGTTGTCTGAAAACGACGAGAAAGTAATATGGAGTGCTGCTACTGGTTTCAATGCTTGATTTATGTAGAACATTTCAAGAATATTTCGAAACCGAAAACTAAATTTAAAGTAGCTGTTCATGTCAACTGAAATAAAAGGTGTTTAGAAAATGGTACAAAATAAGTTGTTAAGTGGGACTACAGTCAGAATGTGTGTAATAGCAAACATATAATTTAACGTATATATATTACAAACCACATATAGTAAAAATTAAAGGAATGAATCGAATAAGTTAATGGTTAATGGTGTAATTAGTTGACTTCAATTAGTAGTCTGTTTCCAGGCTCTCTATAATTGATTTTATGTTGCTTGCAGTGTTGTTCAACCACTGATGACTTTATTAAATAGGAAACTGCGTTCTGACACACTAACATATGATCATATTATCCACAGCTGGATAATGGCATGGTGAGTTGGGGCTCTGAATTCTGTATATTGACTTAGCATTGCTCAAAGCTATAAATCATGTATGAATCAGTTCATAACAGGAACATCTCCCCAGACTTTTGACATGGGGCTTGTTATGAGCTAACATCAGTTGCTCTCAGGGAAGCAGCCTGAACAATATTTGCAACATAGGTTTTAGCAGAAAAAAAAGAAATGATGCAAGTTTCTAAAATCAGACCTGGAACAAATTAATGAATAACTTCCATGCGCCATAGCTCCTTAGTACTTAATATGGTAATATGCTTATTGAAGAAGCGTGTAATCCTGCGGTGCCTGTGCCAAACATTTTCAGTCACTTAAACTCGATCAACGGCTGCTCAAGTCCTGGGATTAGTACTTTATGTTTTGATGGAATTAGCTCATGATTTGACCGATTCAGAAGTAAAGGCTTTGCATATGTGCTCTTATTTCATAATGCCATAATACCATAATTCCCGAAGAATGACCTCTCACATTCGGTTGTCTATACTGAAAGCAGAATTGGATTTTATTTTGCTAGTTGAATAAACTGTCCTGTGCAAAACTGCCTTGTGAAAAGCCCAGATGTGGCCTAGCCATGTTTTAAAAGGCTCAGTTTTATTTCAAAATGTTAGGAAAATTGTAGAATGTGTTATTTTGATGAAATACGGTTTTTAAACTAGGCTGCTCTAGCAGTAAAAGTGACATAGAACCTGTCACAGGTAGTTTGAGGAGGCAATCTTGACAAAGAACAGCATCCACATGCCTGGTTCTCCATGAATGTGGCTTAATAAAATAAGGAAATGGGTAATTTTGTGTCTTGTTTTAGGCCATCAGGCAGCTTCCACTGTATTGTAAAATGAGACACAGCATCTGTGTTGGCTGCATCTCTGTGGGAGAATGTTTTCTCTCACCTCTTGCTGAAGCGCTGTTGTTCATGATCTGTTTCTTTGTTATCTGTGAGCCAGATTCTACCAGATTGAAAATAAATTGCTCCAGCCTCAATGAGACCTTTCACTGGAGCTGCTGTTGCCTCTGATGGTGCCATGTTACCTTCAGAAGAGCTTATAGTGTCCCTGAGTTTAATTGGCTTTTTTGTGGTGGGCTGTAAAACCCTCTCTCAGTTCTAACGACCCGCACAGAGGCACTGGATTTGAGAGTAACTAACATAAACTAACAGAGGATGGAGTGCCCACTCAGACTCAACCTTGGATGAATTATGGGCCGAGCTTTGTTGTGTCTGCTTTTGATCACTCTGAGTTTATTCCCTGCTTGATTAAAATAGGACAATGTTATGTGCTTTCAGGTACAATAACTCCTGTACGTGCTTCCTTGTACAACTGATCTCTCCCTGATTCGCCCACAGCTGCAATCTTCCACCTGGTTAGACGGCATTTATAGGTTTATTTATATCTATAAATACTCAATAAATTAAGTTTTTTTTTTCTTAATTGAATTTAAAAATAAAAAAAAACACCAGACACCAGAGATTATGAGATTTAAAAAGCTATTTATCTGAGCAGTAAGTGTTTATTTGCTAAAAAACAACAAACATACAACAAATAATGCCCAATATTAGAATAAAACCAAATAACATTATTCCAGAATCGGTGATATTCTGTGTGTGAATGTGTTGGTTTAACTTTTTCCAAATCTCTCCTCAGGGAGTCCGTATTATTTGAGGTTATTATCCCATACCGAGTTTGACAGGTTAATAAATAATGATTGTAAAAAATGTGTGCTTTTCATGCAATCAAGGAGAATCTGAACAAAACATTGTTCTTGAAACACATTCACACCTACTACTTTATAGAAAAACAAATCTTATGTTATTTGTTTTATATTATTATTTTTTGTATTTACTGTGACTATATATAACTTTATATAAGCACCACACTTACTGCAAAGGCATTAGTTTAAATATATATAATTATCTTAGGTGCCTAAGACTTATGCACAGTACTATATATATATATATATATATTACAACCCACATATAGTAAAAATGAAAGGAATGAATGGAATAAGTTAATGGTTAATGGTGTAATTAGTTGACTTCAATTAGTAGTCTGTTTCCAGAGCCTTTATAATTGATTTGATTTCATCACTGTTTCAGACTGGGGTTCTTTTACTTTAGCAAAGGAATGTGCTGCTTGTTTAGCTCTTGTGATCATAGAGTATATCTGAGTAGGGAACAACGTTCTCAGTCCTTCAAAGGGAAAGTAACAGCAAAGGTATCATTGTTAAAACAAAGGTTTCTGGTGAGCTTACATATAAAACAGATGTATTAGGCATTTCTTTAGTAATTTACTGAAGTACATCATCAGGCTTTGATGTTTTGCTGCATCATTCAATATGCAGTAGCATTTTCTTGACAGTATTTGATAAGGTTGTGGTAATTGTGCATTCTGTTGCTTCTCAGATTTCTCAGTGTAGATGTGTTGATTAGGAGGAGAGGAGACTTTCCCCTCAGTGAATTGTATCGTCTTTTCCATCTCACACTCTTCATCTTGAGTGTGCTTGCAGAGCAATACTTATTCATGCAAGCCATGAAGCACAGACAGCAAAGACAAAGCACTCTTTGTAACTCCGCTGCAATTCCTGTTGGGCTACCTCAGGCCAATTACAGCAAGGCAATAGGCGACCGAGAGCAAGAGATTTAAATGTCTAATCTGTATATTTTGAATTTTATAAGCAGATAGCCATCTGTCTGTATGATAATGAATAATTATGTGTTTGTTTGCTTAATATGTGCTGTTTGAACACGATACAGAAGGCCCTCCCCTCTCCTTGCCAATTACATAGTCTGTGAGTGCTGCCTATTATCGAAGACAAATAAACAATGAAATTGACTAAACAAACTTCTTTTCAATGCAGGAAATTACAGAAACTCTTGGAGAGACAGAACAAAGATGTGTGTGAGTGCAGCTGGGTTTCTCCCTGTGAATTCACAATCCACTTCATTTGCATTCAAGGTTTTGCCAGTTTAGATAAATTATGGTATTCTTTCTGAAATGACACACTGCGCATGTGGCCGTGTGGATGAACTGGATAATGGGTGGAATTGCTCTGTCAATCATGGGACAGTTTGGGTTGGGTTATTTTTCCAATTTTGCACTCATTTCTGTTGAAGTCAATGTTTCTTGTTACTGTGTGTTCAGAATGGTGCAGTTTTGTCGCCTATGTCATTGTTAAAGTCAAAGTTGGTAGGTTGTGGAGACCTTATGAATATTGTATCAATAAATAAATCATTATTATTATTGTTATTATTATTATTATTACAGTTATTATAATAATATATAATACATTTTTCCGATATTGACAATAATGCTGAAATTATGACATTAAATTAATTTTGGATCCAAATGTATCAGGGTTTGATCCACAGTAGCCAGGAGAAGCGGTGTAGAACGTGGATTCTCTCCATATTAACTAACAACGGTTTATGCCGTTGGTTTCTCTGACTTTTGTGTATCTCTATTGTCAGTAGTATGCAAATGAGAGAAGCCTCTATTTAATATAAGATGTGTATTATAACACTGGGTCAAGATCAGGTCAGAACTAGTGAATAATTATTTGGTTAATTCTTACTGGTTCCTCGTTTAGTTGCTTGAGCTCTCCAATTTGGGGTGTGTGTTGATAAGTACAGACACTAGCTCATGTTATGACAAGGGCAGAGTGAGGACTTGCATAAGTACATAACTGAATACTAATAATGTTCATTTAGCAGTCCAGACACACGGCCATGCCAGGTCAGCTAATTCACATGCATAAATGTCAAGTTTTTTCCTGGTCTCTCTTTTTTGTTTTTTCAAAATTCCGCACCCAGCTATTAATAACTGACCTTCACAACCAATCTTGACGGTTAAATTACATTTATGCAGTTTTGAATGACAAATTTTGAAATGCATTTACATACTATATGTGCCATAAGTGATGAATGGGGTATGTGTGCTTAAGCATGTGTGTACCGGACGCTCAAGATGTGTGTACTGCGCTCACATTATTAAAGCCATTCTATAACCATTATAAGCCAACCCCATATATATTTTCACATTATATCATTGCATTTCATTATATTTCTCTCTTTCCAAATGATAATGTTTTCTGAGCACATTTGCAGAAGATCAGAATTCCACCATTACCTTGCGATGACATTAATATATGCTCATTGCTCATTTTCTTTCATGTGTGAAAGGCAGTTGCAGGAGGACTAGGTGCAGCAATACCTCAAATTCGCTGTAATATACAAACCCATTTCCAGAAAAGTTGGGTCATTTTGTATTTTCATTATGTAAGAAAAACAAGTACCACCCCCCCCCCCCCAGCATTTCAAAGCCCTTCCAGTTTAAAGCTCACTTTTCTAACCATTAGACCATGCCTGCCCCATGAAAATGATCATTGTAATTCTAACAAGGGGGTCTCAAAATGTTCTTCAGTCATACTTCTTACTCACAAATGTATTTCTCTGAGGTGTGTTTGACATCACACGCTGTAATGTTTAAGAGTGTATGCTCTCTTCTTATGACTAACCTCCCAGTATAATCTAGTTGGATATAATAACAAGGGGCAAACACAATCAAATAGCAGTCCATTTCAAATTTGGTGGGGTACTTAAAACAGATATGTTCTGTTTTGGTGCTAGTAAATATATCTATCCATTAGTCATAAACACACATCACTCTATTTTTGTTTATTGTTATCTCACAATTGACAGTGAGTGTTGGCTCTGTTCCTCTAAAAGGCTACTGCATGCAAATGAGACATTTAATAAACCCCAGACATCTTTATTGTGTTCTGAGATGTTCGAGATGATTTTCTGTGGATGTTTTGATAGTTCCTAGGATTCACATGATCTATGAAATGCAGACAATGTGGTTCAAGTTAATGCCACCTGGTTTAGGTAGGTTTTAGTATATAGTGAGGTATTTGAGATGTAGGTAGCAATGTAATAAAAAAGCGTGAATTTTTTAATATTATGTGATCTATCTTTTAACTAATTGCATTCATTTACATTTTCATCAGGGGCACCGTTCTAAGTAAATAGTACCTAAATTTGTAATGTGTTACTTTAGCATTTAATTAATCTTATGTTTTGCCAAAGGGCTTTATATCACTAGCTCCTAAGAAAAAGTAGAAGGCGGCTCTGTGTTATCTAGCTAAGCCTCGTTGTTTCGGCGAATAGTATTGTTTAGCGGCTTCTTTATGCACTTTGCCTTCAGCAAGTGTACTGTGGATCTTGACTGGGTGGATTATAGAGAGCATGGGGAACAGATAAAGCCAGCAGCTCTTGTTCTACGTAGCCTCACTTGGTGAATCAGGGCACTTAAGCAGAACCGGAGTAGTTTTCGCTTAGCTGGACAGGAGCAGGTTAAAGTGCCCTCAGGACAGGAAGCAGACCATAGAGTTAGCTTCTCAGGCTTTGTCAGTGTGAGTTTGGTCTAAATTTACTTATTCTTCTCGAGGTACTCTTTTTGATTAACCTTTAGGCTTTTTTAGCAATGGTGCAGCCATTTACAGTAAATGACAGGACTCTCAGGTGAGGGATTCTTCATGTTGAAGGGAAATCATCCTCCCTTAGCTCAGCTCTTGCAATGTTCCAAGGTGACGAAAGCCACACCGGGAATGTGTGAAATGGCCAATTTGGATTTCACATCTTGAGCTGAAATGAGGGGAGAGAATCCTAAAGCTTATCTTTATTGCACTGATGAGAACTCTGTTTCTTTCTGTCAACAATCACTTCTTTCTTTTCAATCACTGTGTAAAAGGGGTACACTGTGATTTCATTTACCTGCTACATTTGCTTACTACTCTCAACAGCAGCCTTCAGTTTAAGCAGGGTGATTATTTTTGTATTTGTGGGTTTTACGCAGGTGGTGGCCATTAATTTCAGAGAAATGTGAATATAAGAAAAAGAAAACATAACAGCAATATCAACTAAATAATTATTATTTAGTTCTCAGCATTATTTGACTGAATCCTTTGCATACCCCTCATTTATGAGTCAATATAACTCAACAAGAAGGCAATAAAGAGAATGAGAACATTTGAATTACTTGAATCAAAAATGCTAACTTTACAGAAATAATCAAAGAAACATAATGGCAGTGCAGTTAAAGCATGATTATTATTTTTTACATTGTCTTCACTCTCTTTTTTTTTTTTAATTTAAAATTGGTGTGAACTCAATGTTACCAAATGACAAATGGAATATGTAGTTATAAATGATGGTGACATTGATGAAGAGCACTCAAGAAATAGGCTACATTAGTAAGATATAATTTGCATCATGCAGCTTAGGGCAGTTTCTGTGGTGCTGTTGATATTAAGATTTATAACTGAATCACTACTAAGTCCGTATTATGTTCTTCATAACTCCAGACATTTAGATGTAACCTTTAATATAACCTCCTTTTTTTCTAGGAATGAAAACCCTTCATGAGAAGTTTTATTTACCATTAAGGCCTCATCACATCTCATTTGAACAATGGCAGCAAGCCTCATAAAATCGATACTTAAAAGACTGTTTAATGAAAGCTTTAATTTAGTCTATGGTGAAACTGAAAAGGCTCACAGTAGAGTCTCAGTGAGGAGAGTGTGAAGGATTGCTTGTGTCACGTGGAAAAAGATACAAAGCAAAGATTGGACATTTTGGCTGCTTTTTTATTTAAATGTCTTTTAATCTGGAATGAGAAATTGCATATTAAAGGCTAATAATCTCTAATTGAAGATAATTTCATTTCTGTTGGTGATAGAGAAACCACTTAGCCATGAACAGCAGTGGGAGGCTGAGGAACTGAATAGATGAATCCAAACTGGGTGCGAGAGAAAGAGGGGAAACACATAAAAGCTGTTACTATCTTCATGTCTGATGGAGGATCAGTATCTCACTTCTGATGCCAGCGAGTTTTCGATACGCCACCACCCAAAACTGGCCTGAAAATCTAATGAAGTCCTGCGGGTAACAGCGGAGCTGTTTCTGTTTTTCTCGGCCTAAGTATTTTTTATTATTTTTTTAAAAGTTTTGCATCAGTATCTCATGCAGTGTCAGTTAATGGAGTGCACTTATCTTGCGTCTGTCCAATATCATTTTTCTGTTCCCCATCTAATGTGTAATATTAGAGTCTCTTAATCTGAATCTCTTACAGAGAGGTGTTTTGATGCAGTGTATTTCCCTGGATTGGCATTTGATTCCCAGATGTATAACTGCTGATTGCAACATTAAAGCTTGTTGTCAACAGGAAAATGTCAGCTTTTCAACATCACAAAGCTTAGGCTTTTTTTTTTTGGTAAGCATTACTCTCTTGCTTTGTGTATGCATGGTTCAACTTTTCCTGCTTGATCTACTCAGTACAGTCTGGCTTTATGCCTTTCATATTTGATAGTGGGCAAGTGGCCCCCATGATGTGGTCAGTGTTCACATAGTGATGCATACAATCAATGCTCTAGCCATTAAAATAACAGCTCATTAAAATGCAATGAATAAAATGGGGAACCCAAAAGGCATAATATGACAATCGCACGGTGGTGCAGCAGGTAGTGTCGCAGTCACACAGCTCCAGGGGCCTGGAGGTTGTGGGTTCGATTCCTGCTCCGGGTGACTGTCTGTGAGGAGTTGGTGTGTTCTCCCCGTGTCAGTGTGTGTTTCCTCCGGGTGCTCCGGTTTCCTCCCACTGTCCAAAAACACACGTTGGTAGGTGGATTGGCGACTCAAAAGTGTCCGTAGGTGTGAGTGAATGTGTGTGTTGCCCTGTGAAGGACTGGCGCCCCCTCCAGGGTGTATTCCCGCCTTGCGCCCAATGATTCCAGGTAAGCTCTGGACCCCCCGCGACCCTGAACTGGATAAGCGGTTACAGATAATGAATGAATGAATGAATGATCCCATAATATTAAGCATTGTGTGATGTTCATTATGAGTAGGTCAGTGTGTGAAGCAGTTTACTCTGTCTAACGTAACTGAACCTCACAAATTCCATTCTTTCTTTACAAATCTATATTTCAATCTTAAATCCCCACAGTATAAGATGCATAAGCAGAGAAGCGTGAGGGAGAAAAGTTAACGTGAAATAACTGAGAAAGCCAGAAAGCCTTTGTAGAACCTTTTTTCAATATCGCCTGCAATGTTGAATACCTCCAGAACATCAATAATTTCAAAGCACCCTCTTCTCTGCCTGTCTGCCCACATGGCTCTCCAGCATAATTCAGCTGCACTACAAATAAGTATCTTCACAGTGGTTCAGTAAACTCCAACAATGAGGACAAAAGGAGGAAAAAATTGAACAAATATTCAAAGTCATACGATACAATTATATACATATTCTATATGAGTATGAGTGGATCAGACACATCGGTGCTGCTGGAGTTGGAGAATGATCCACCACCCAAATCATACCTGCTCTACAATGTATTTGGGGACAATGTATGCAGAGCAAGCAACACCAGATGGACTACAGTTTTTAATTGTAGAACTAGATCTACAGAGTGCTGCTACACTCCCTTACACACACACACACACACACACACACACATATATATATATATATATATAGGTGGTGTGTGTATGTATTTTATTGAATATAATCCTTTCTGCACTTGGTGCACTGCAGTGGTTTAGTGCCCTGTTTTTAGTCATTTTAAAAGGGGCATGTCTATTCTAAGGTGCCCTGGGCACAAGGAGCAGCATTATGACACCTCTGGCGTAACTTGACAAATCACTGAGAAAGAGGGAGAAACTCGTCAGCCCCAGCCTGGCCGCTCCTCTCCAGTGCGCTTGGGACTTTTTGTCTACTTAGAAAGTGCGATTCGGCAGTGGCGCCTGGGCGAGATTAAGCCGTGGATGTTTATAATACCAGGCAGGGAGCTCATTCAAGCGTTTGGATGTTTTAAATCAGGCATGAAATTAATTTTTCAAACTCCTTTCAGCAGAGGTGTGTGTAATAAGAGCAATATGCATTGTATTTTAGATCTGTCTGGCCAAGAGCAATGCTGCCGGTTTCTTTGGAGTCATTGTGCAGTATATCTCTGTCACCCGCCGCCGCTGTCCTTGGAGCCGCTGAACCTTTCCGATCAAAATGCCCGATACATTAGCATGAAAAAAGAAGCCGTATAAGTGCCACCATGTCTATAGGCTTCTTCTTTGCTTTGCTTGGCTTGAAAGTAGCAGCCAGGGACCTAAAATTCACGAGCTTGCCTTCTTCCTTTTATGCAAAAGCGCAGAATCACCAGCTTGTCCTTCACGCCTCAAGATGGACCAGCATTCCTTCACCCGTTCCATTTCTGTTTCATTTCTTCATTTGTCTTTGGGCTTATGTGCCTCAGGCCTCCTCTTTGGCTCTGCACATGCTTCAAAAGACTGTTCCTGCCATTATCTGCGCTGTAATAATTGCGAGACGAAATGGTTTGCTTTTGTAGCACTTATCTCTCCCTCAGCCTTGCACTTACCACCGTGAGAGCCTTTATAATGCTGAAATCACCTGTAGTCTTTGAGTTACTACTTTAATAAGACTTGTCTTTCAGTTGCCAGCCGCCTCATGTATTTTAGCCACTAGGTTGCTCTTTGAAGAGCAGCATTTCATATGGTGTCCAGGGATTGTGTCGCTTTAATGAATCTGATAAATTGTATACTCTGCGCAGTATGTAAATATCAAGTTCTAATTATACAGAGACTAAATTTGAAATTGATTTTTCAGAAAAGTGCCACATGCACACTCGTCGGCACAAACAACACTCTCAATAAATATCAAAATTAATTCAGCCCAGTAACCAGTGGATTGCAGAATTAAAATCTTAATTGAATGCATATTTTATAATGGTGCTAAGGCCTTAGGCTTAAACTCAGCCTGACCCAGCGAGTTCCAGACATTCAGATCAACAAGGGCAGCAGTTGAAATTGTAACTGATTATCATTTTGCAGTTTAACAGCAAGCTAAAGGCTGCCTCTACAGCTTCACTGTGGAAGGCCTTCAAGTTAAAAGATGGAAGGACCTGTTTCAAATGAGAGCAAAGGCAACACAGTACATTTTTTTGGGCATTTACAATTTTTATATTTTATTATGTATATATATATATATATATCTTCTAAAGGAACACTACGTGATGTTTTTCCCATTCAATTACAGCTTCAAAATTGTTGTGATGCTTCAATGACCTTCCCATCCCTGCCCTTTATTTAGTACAGTGCTGTAAACATGTATTACACTAAGGGGAGCTCAGGAGCAAAAATAAACAAGTCGTATCTGTTTCTTTAAAGACTATCAGGTATACATATGCCTAGGCTTCACTGTTTGTGTCTGTTCTTTGTTCTGGAACTTTTATTACTTCACTTGCCCAGACATATTAGAACATCTTACATATGGACTCTCAAGATGTCACTTCAGCTACTTTCAGCATTGTTGTCATGTAGAAATATCAAAAATTGTGAACTAAAGGACGTAGTCAAAATGTTGTTTTGAATCTGAAATAATCACTGCATTCATTTGAAGCTGTGTTTGAAGCCAGAATCGCTGGTAGACGCCCAAGTGTTTACGGGCTCTAAGCCACACAAAAGGATATTTTCAAGGTCCTTTTCTTTTTGTCTTTGGAGGAGATGGCTGCTTTGTGTTGTGATGTTTTGGCATACTTATTTAATCTCTTTTATTTATTTTTCACCACTCAGGTGGTATTGGTTTGCACTTTTTCTTTTAAATTATTCATGGGGAAGCAACAGGAGGAATGTAAAAAATAAATGTTTCCGTGACATTAACAGTTTGGTCCCACAGCTAACCCAATCTTGTTCTGTCTTCTCTTTTCAGGTAAGAAAACTTAACCTGCCATTTTCACTGAGCGAAGAGGGCATGGCTGGATATTGCTGCAATATCAGATTGCTAAGTATCCCTGCTTCTGATTTATTCATTTGATTTTGGTAGTACTTCAGATGAAAGATGTGGGATTCATTGTAAGGTGTCTTTTATGATGTGGTTGAAGAGGTTATTAGAGCAGGCATCTGTGACATTGTTCTCTGAATATATATATATATATTAAAATATATATGTGTCCTTAAGAGTCACTCATCAGTGGAGAGCTGGCTTATTATAATAGTTTTCAGAGTGATGGCTTTAGTCTCAGGCACTTGCCTTTTTGGCCATGTGTGTAGAGCCACGACATTGCGAAACATCCCAGTAGTACAAATTGCTTCATTAATTATTAGTACATTGAGGACGCATTCATCAAGGGGGATTTATGATCAGTTAACAGTCTTCTCTGAAGGGGAGTCAGGCCGGAGTGTCTGGCAACCCGGTGGCTCTGAGGGAGAAATACATCACCCAGACAAGTTGGCAATAAAGTGTTATTAGGGGAGGGCCAACTGTTGAGGCAACACCAGGCAAATGTCCACCAATCCGTCTCTCATCGTCTATTAGAGAGCAAATCACCCATCAGCTCCCCATTGGGAAAAGATTCACTATTCATATTATTCTGATTAAATCTCAGAGGCCGGAATAGACTGGACATGGCAATTATCTGGACAGTGGCAAAATTAACTCACTAATCACTCCGAGTCCAGATAATATGGTTTATTAGGAAAACATGAAAAAACGGCTTGTTTTACAAAGGTGTGTGTGTTTGTGCACAGACATATAATATAGGGCTTTGACTGTTTCAGTTTTTCCCCCCAATTAACAGCATTAGTGCACTCACCCAAAGAGAGTTAGTGTAGTGCAGTTGAGAGCTTAGTGTAGGATGCTTTTTCATCTGTAGCCAAATGGACACATATTACATGAGTAGAGCGTTAATTAGTCGTTCAATTAGCATTGCAAAATGCAGTATTTTGGCTGATATGTACACTGTCAGGAGAGATAGAACAACCAAAATAAACTAACTGGCCACTTTATTAGAATCCTAATCACAACAAGTAGATAATACAAGGTGTTTTTCCATGCACAATTAGTATTAATCATGCTCTAGCTCTTCATCACTGATACATTTCTGATCTGTGGACCACTACTGGCTGGATATTTTTAGGTTGATGACTATTATTAATCTAGAAGGGATTTTGATGTGTGAAATATTCCCAATACACAAACACAAGGACATGAGTATAACATTGTCTAAATAATACATTTCAAATGTATGAAGTTTATCTTCTTTGATGATTGAGATCAAATGGGCTGCGGTCAATAATTTGCATTTTCAGGGCTGGTGTTTCTGAATAAATGGCCAACAATTTTAGTTAAAAGCATTGCTAGTAATCTTGTAACTCATTGTACTGTATTATTATCTGGAGATGTGTTAAGTCTCACTGCAGAGTTTCAGCCATGCAAACTGAAGTTACATCAGGGCTAACGATAGATTTGTTGTTTGTCTGACAGAATTGATGAGAGAACGTTCGCCCCCCTGCTCTGAGCTCTGCTGGAGGGGCCATGCAACAAAGAAATAGATTGGTTTAGAAGTTTGTTCCTACCTTAATAAAGCCATGCTACCACCCACATCATGGTTGTCTATAGAAGTCCTTGTTGTGGGATCAAGCCCCACGTGAATAGCATCTGACAAGACCACCCTCACAAATGCATCTAGCACAAACCTAATAATTTGAATGGGGAAAATAAAAATCAAAGATGAAATTAATATTTTTATTACATGAAAATTATACTTTTAGTAATTAATTTAGATAATTTAGATGGAGTTGTCATCAACTTTGTTTCATGCTTGTTAGTGGCGTACTGAATGCAAGTGTCAATCTGATCTGCATTTTAATGAACATCTTTTGGCTCTGTCTTTTAAAAAGGTTTTACTTGAACTCAGAAATATAAAATGTGCCCTGATGTTTATTAAGGCTGCATTTGTGTAGGGGCATTCATCATTAGCTTTTGACAGTCACTTGCAATGAACGGCTTATAAAACAAATCTGTAAAAAGCACATGCAAAAACAAACAAGGCTTGCCAGGAGGCCACGACTTTTAAACCACAGAATAGACACCCTGTGTTTAGATGCTGGTTGGATGCCAAAGCAGTCTGATAGTATCTCATTTGCTTAGTTTAGATAAGTGTGAGTTGGGTCTCCACTGGGTCAGTTTTGTTTTTTCTCTTCAGTAATCAGCGCCACTGAGTTGTTGGGCTCTGAAGAGAGGTCGATGTGTGACTAATGCGCAGGAGCTGCTAATCGCTGATGTTAGATACTGTATCTAAATGAACTGCCACTCAGTATGTGAGTCATGCTTGTTGTCTGGCTGGCCCACTAGGATGCAGGGTGTTATTTCAACGAAGCTTTTTTGTCTGGCATTTGTTGGTTTGTAGATAATAATGCCTCGTGTGTGGATGAAGCAGCAAACCCTTGGCAGTGGCATGTGTTGCTCTAAAAACCAATGTGCTAGCAGCAAAATCTCTGTTCCAACAATCAGCCACCGGCAAATCCCTACACGTCATCACTCACTACTCAGTCCTGGCCAGATTCATAGAGCTGAGTGCACACTACATGACTTTTCAGATTTCTAAAAAGGCCCACTCTAACACCTAGTCAGTCTTCCTCAGAATGGCTTGTAGTGTTGGTGTGATGTAAGAGGGCTTATGCTAGATAACGAGGTAAAGAACAGTAGAACGTATAACACAAAAGTTACAATAAAACAACTAAATCAACTATATAAATTAAACCCCATGACTCTGAAGACCCCAAATCCTTCTATTATTGCAAAATATAACTAAAGCTAAAAACATAAAGATAATGCTTTTATGTGCACACAAGTTATTTAGAGCAGAATGAATCTGTATTAAGTTGTCAAATTATGAGTTGGTTTCACTACCAGCTGTTATCTGACTTCAAACTCTTAAGGGAGTGTCTTAGCATCTGCAGCCGTAATTATTAAACCTTGGAAAGGCTTCTGTTTATATGTGTTCAGCAAGTAGCTTCATCTACACTGCACATACAGAATCTCTGACTGCTTTTTTTTCCTCTTCTAATTTGTAACTACTTTCACACTTCATCATCACTTCTGACTGTTACAATAGTTGAGGAAAAGGGCAAATTGGTGTTTAAATTGGACTTAAATTAAATATCAAATGCGTAGATATGAAGTGATTAATCTGAAGTCAACTATTAAGATGGATATGTTTCTTTTTGGATTCCAGCCTTTGCAATGTTAGTCACATGTGATCAATCCCCTGATCTGGAGATTTTGGACAATCTGTTAGAAGAGCAAATTGACATTAAACTAGGGCTAAAACTGTGCAGTGTACGCTGAGTTTAAATGCTAAAGTTGACTCTACACAGTCGTCAATACAAGATCATCCAACCCATCCTTCACTTGTGATCGAGCTACAGAACCTGGAAAATCTCTGATTGCGAGTTTGTCAAAAGGGGCAAACAATAAAACAGAGAGGAAAAAATAAAAAGTGAAGTCCCAGCTTAAATAACATGTCTCTGGAAAAATAAAAGGGAAAGCAAACACTTGAAATTGCGAAATTGATGTTTAGGTCGATTGTCCTTTTAGCGAGGCTTCTTTGTTGTCACTAGTGTTTGACTTGTGATTGATATCTGTGTAGGGGGGGAAGATTGAAGTGTTGGGCTTTTTTTTATTTTTTATTTTTTTTACCTGCTGCTTGCCCACGTCCTCAGTGAAACAGCGGGGAGGGGGGTGGGTCTGTGGGGGGTGGGAGGCGGCTGCAGTAATTGCCTGCAGTATTCAAGGTCGTCGCGAGGGCGAGTCATTAGCGAGGGCGCTCTCTCTTGAGGGCTTATCAGCACATGGATTGAGCTGGTGGCGTATGGCTCAATCAGCGCTCTGACTGCCTGTGGCTCTGAGTGAGAGAGGCAGCATGCCACACTCCATACACCTGTCACACCCTTAACACATTAGTACCCACTTGATGTACTCCCCTAAACACACACATTCACGTTCTCATACACACACACGCAGATACGCGATTTACCAACAGTTCCTTTTCTCCTCTCTGTGCTAAATTTGTGATTCAACTCCATGAAGAACCTTCTTTCTCTCTGTGGCTGTTCTTGTTGTTTTTCTACATTTCTGCTCTCTATGGTACTCTGCTCTCATTTGCCTCTCTGTAGCTGTTCTCTTATTAACCCTCCAGGTACCCCATGGCAGCTCCAAACTCCTCTTCATACATTTTGCATTATTATTCCTCATTTTTACCTCAAACAGAGATTCAGTCGAAGGCACACTTTCACTCGATAGCACATTTAAAGTATGCAAGTGGAAGAAATATTTCATCATTTCAACTTGACAAAAAGAGGTATTACTCTGTAAACGCTTGATTTGGGGAAATAAATCAAATTTATCTCATAAATAATAGCTTTATCTATAAAATAATAATATTTTTTGTAATAATAATGATACTAATAATAACAAGGGCAAGTTTTTCTAGCTATTAGAACTCCTGAGACAAGAGATGGCAACACACACACACACACACACACACACACACACACACACACACACACACACACACACACAAATGTAATGATAATGTAAGATGTAACAATACTAATGTAATTCTAGGGTAAATAAACAACACTGTAGTGTCATGCCTTAAACTATTTTGATATGAGAGTGGTCTACACCCCACCAATTCACTCCTCTCTGCTTGGTCCATCTGTCAATGAATGGCACCTCTACTCCATGTCCTTCCAGCCAGAGGACAATGTTGAATCTAAAACTCTTTCAGCATTCCTTATCTTGCAACATTTGTTCCAAGAGCTTTAAGAATGATTCCCCCTTCATGCTGAGACCCACATAGAACATAAACACTGTGAACATTGGCACAGCATGACATCACTGCATCAAGACAAGAAATCTTGGG
>NC_089817.1:14654277-14739277 GCF_029633855.1 Hoplias malabaricus
AGCAAGACTGCTCTATCCAATGAAACTTATCATTGCTGGCCAATTAAAAACATGTATCTACATTTTTGACTATTTCTTGTTCACTACATCATTTGATCAGAGCCATTGTCATTGTGTGAACATTTCATGATGAATGGACCAATAGAAATGCTACAAAATTACTTCAAACTTAATATTTTTACACTGACTTCCAATGAAAGTTTAGAAGGTTTTCCCCCTTCTATAAAGTCTTTTGGGAGATACATGTTTATTATTGGACAGAGATGATATTCACTAAAATTTAATTTCAATTTCCCTGCTCCACTTCACAAATCCAACCAACTTGCATAAAAATAAAAAGCACAAAAATATTATTTTGCTTTTTCGATGCTTTCTCCCCACAGCAGAGCAGAACTCTTCATGGAAAAAGTGCCGTCTGAAATCTTACTACTATCGTGGAAGTGGGTATAAAGGACTTAAAAACCATGCAGTGTTGCTGATGTCAGAGAAAGGCATCTCATTAAATGCCCACATTTCTGTGTTGAATTCATTCAAAGATCTCATCCCTCAACTGAACATACACAGAATATACATGCAGTATTATGGGATTTTCCTTTTTCTTTGTCAAATTTTCATTAATGTGTGCAAAATATAGCTCAGAATGGAGCTTGGTAAAAAATAAGCCTGCCACAAAGATATACATAGCAAAAACAAGTGGAACCACATCTAAAAGACTGAGGTCCAGATGTCACTCTGTAGAGGTATGTGATGCAAATGCAGAGAAAATGCATTGGACATCTTAGCACAGAGCTATTTAAAGGCTCAATCTCAGAATGCAATCACCTAGCAACAAACACGGGCCGGGAACATTGCTAGAGTGGACTTCATTCTGTTAAACTGAAGAGCATGAGGGGTCCAGCATAGCACAGCAGACTCTTGCAGTGGAAAGAGAAGCAACTGGGAGAGCACCGATCATTCATTCTTCCAGTTTATTCTAATTCTAATTCTGAGGAAAGAAGATTTGCTTAACTCAACACGTAACACTGTGTAAATGTAGACACTGTGTGTGGGGGCATAGAACAGTGCAGTATATCACTTCATATCAGCTAATATAACTAACAAGCAAGCTAATTAGCCAAACTAGACTCTTAAAGTGGATATGACTGTTCAAGTTTACTCTGAAGCAAATGGAAACTGAAAAAGAACTAGAACGATGAGTAATGTTGATTCATGTTCTGGTTAGTTCTTGTTTCTGAGTGTGCAGTGGGGGGCAAAAAGCCCAGATAAGATATCATGCAAATAAATTTGATCTTATCTGATTCGGATCATACACACGACCTTCTTCCAGCTGTAAATGATCTGCGTGACTGCATTGTACTGACACAGAGTTTACAAAGTCTTTACAAATCACAATTTACAGAATTACATGCACCTGTAAATGTGCATCTAAAATTGCTTGTTTTGCAGAGCTGGAAAACAGATTTGTCAGATTTTGTTTAATTATTAATATGGTAATTTGGTCAAGCAAAAACAGCTAAATTGCCTGGACTCTAATAACTTTGAGCTTGATTGGTTAAACCAAGCACGTCAAGCTGAGTTCCAGCTAAGCTCTTTGGAGATTAGCATTTTTCCTTCATCTAAAGCTTTGAACTAAAATTCTTGAAGGCCTTGTTCTTTAGCCTGAGATTTAAATCAGTTGAAGTCTGCCCATGAGGACCGGAGCCTGAGATGTGTTTTACTCCATTTGCTCTGTAAAGTTTGGTAAAAAAATAGTAAAAAGTGTGTTGTTTGTAAATAAGGCTGCAGCTGTCATTCATGCGGAAACCCACAACCTTCCAAAAGATTCACAAATTTTTTATTTTATTTTTTTTTCCAGGACTGTGTGTTTACTCTTAGGGATATAAAAGAGACAGGAAATTCTCAGAGATTCAATTTACAAACACATAAATATACACTGCATTCTCGCACATCTAAACACACCCCTAGACTCAACTAGAGTGTACACATTCCTCACATGTGCACAAACACACAGACACCCTGCACCCTATGTCATGTTAAAAGCATGTAGCCTACAGTAAACGACTGTTTCTGAACTGGCTTTATTAAATTAGGGTTATACAAAGGCAGCTGTGAATGACTTTCTGAAGGGATAACTGGAGTTCTCTGTTAAACGCTATTAATCCCATAATGCCTCACTGTGCTGCTAAAAGGTCTAAGTGGCCAGTGTGGAGTAAAACAGGCTTTCACAACCTCTGCTTTAAAAGCAGACTAAGAAGCAGCTTTTGATCTAAATAACTAAAAATAATATAAAAACATTCCTAAGCCAAAGTGTAAATTAGTACACTAAGCTAAACTTATGCATGGCAAATCTTAATCTTACCATTTTAGATTTAAAAAAAAAATTAAATCAAAATATAAAATTAAAAAATAAAAAATAATTTAAAAAACCAGTACTTGTAGCGGATAAATGTATAAAATTACTGTTATTTACTGTATTTCTGAAATGACTGAAAAGGAGATTTTAAAAAGTCGTGTTTAAATGATTAAACCACACAAAAATGAGAGATTTCATGGGGAAACTTTTACTTGAATGCATCTGCATATTGTGTTGCGATGTTCCTGTGCCAGGGTGGGCTGCGTGAGTGGGTAAGACATGCATTTGATTTCAGTATGAAACTTCATTCTAATAAGGTGAGACAGCGATGCAACGATGGAGAAGCTGAACACTGCATGAGCCCCTGCCTCCACGGCAACAGTGCTGCCGCTCACTGTAATCCATAATGCAGTTATTTTAGAGCAGCACTCTTCAGAAGGACACAGACAAACAGGAATAAATTAATAAATAAACAGTAAAGAAAGATAAAATGAAAAATAGAAAGTGAAAAATAAAAAGGAAAAAGAAGTTTCTTTGAAGTGAAGAGATTAAATAAATTTATTGATTTTGATTGTACCTAGAAATATAATGAATGTATACAATATAATATATAAACTAATAATTAGTATTATATATATATATATATATATATATATATAAATATATATATATATTCATCTTTTGTAAGTCGCTTTGGATAAAAGCATCTGCCAAATGCTTTAATGTAAATGTAAATATATATGTATACAGTTACTTGTAACAAATATATTGGCATGAATTTTATTTATTATACCTATTTTGCAGTTACTGTTACAATAATTGATGTTGTCCATGATATACAAAGGGTTTCCAAGGCTTTGCAGCATTCTTTTCAGAAACATGGTCTCAATCGATGTTCAGTGGAAATAAGAAAGCAAAATATCCAGCTGTCATTTTCTAAATAATTTAGTAGTTAATGTGCCTTCATTTCAGCTTCTGAAGCCTTTACCAGTTTGTAAGAGCAAACTTTGGCAAAATGAAACCTGCAGAATTTTTATATATATGCATATAATAAATAATAAGCAAAAAAATCACACACGCACACATGCTCGCTATTAGAAGAATGTGACCAATTTGAACCAGCAACACTGTTTCCACAATATGTGTGTGTGTGTGTGTTTCAAGCAGAGATGCTGTCTGAGTGTGTCTCCATTCCCTTGGGTGCTGCCGTGACCACCACTCATACACACACACACACACAATGACACAACCACACAGCTGCTGTCCCTCTTCAGTAGATTTGTATTTCTATACAGTTAATCAAAGACAGCTCTGCACGACCACCCACGGTCCTCCATTTCCTTCTGTTTTTCACATCTCATCAGAATTCGTGCACACACACACACACACACACACCATGCAGTAGAGTCTCAGGCCTGTGGAACAGCTCAGTTCTCTCCCTGCAAATCAGACAGCAGAAGCCTTCATCATTAAGCCGCAGCCTTCTTTTTTTATTGCACTGCCATTACCCGGCTCCGCAATGACACGGTGCTACTGAGACACACACACACAAGTGTCACTAGCTTCACATTTCATTCCAATGAGTGTCTGATCTACTCATGAAAACACTATATTAGGGCTGTCTATACATCTATAAAAAAGAGGGTCTGCTTCCAAAGCAAAAAATCTGAAAAAGATCAATAGATATGTCAGGACATTTTCCCAATTGTGGAAAGAGCTTAGAACCCAATGCTATGGGTCTAGAAGGATGCATGTCTATCAAGAAACCATTAATATGGAGTCAGTGAAATAAAAAAATAAACACATATATAAATAAATAAATATTTAAACTTGGCAAACTACTATAGATAATTGAACATACTTTTAAATTGAGCTCTATTTTTAAAAAAAGAGCTATATTAAAAGTATAATATCGCATTTAAATGCATATATCTACCAAACTATTTTACTAATAATGCTAGTATGACAACTCCCATTCTCATCATGCACGCTGCAGTAATCACTAGAGATTCATCAAGAAGGTTGCTAATTTTGCAAATCAAGTGTAATTAAGTATAATTACATAAGTTTGACTTCTCTTTTCCTTATAATATTAATACTGCCTGCCTGCAACACTGACCTCAAACTAGCTCAGGCAAGAGGAGAGATCAGCCTCCGCTCCTGTTCATCTTATGCCCTCCTGTAATTAGCTAACAACTCAGTACCGCCCTCGCTGTGTAGCTGTCTGCCAGACCCAATCAAAAAACAGCTGCCTGAGCAGCGCGCCACACAGCAGATGGCACATCTATTACAGTTTCCAACCCATACACACACACACACACACACACACACACACACACACACACAAAATTTCCCCATCTCTGTGGTCCTCAAAGCCTACAGATCAAACTCTTTTTTGGTTTCCACTGCTATAAACACTGAAGCAACTGCCTGTCTCCTTCTATTATAAAAAGTGTCAATAAATTTTATGTTATTTTCTACATACAAATAAACGTGTTGAAATTCTGGTAATCAACCAGAAAATGTGTGCCACAGATTGTGACCGGATTGATCATTTTTAGAAGCTTATTTCAAGAACTCCATCCTTTTAACCACCAAAAAGTAGCAAATAATAAATGTAAAATTTGTTTGTAATTTTTACATATTTTACAACTCACATACAGCAAAGTGCTGAACTTCTTTGCAGTGCATGGAAGAATCAGGTTGTGGCTCCCCGCAGAAAGGAGAAGCCATTTTAACATACGTATATGACGGAACCTCTGATACGTCCAGACACTAGTCAACAGTGTCAGAGTTTCTGTTTTATAAGAAGTAATGTCAAACTTGGCAACATGTGATTTGTAGGGAAAAAAAATAAATAAAAAATAAGAATAAATGTTGCTTTATTCTGGTGGGAAAGTGAATGAAGAATCAAACTGCTGTGATGGCCTTTACCTGCCAGGTTTGTTGATGTACTTCTGCAGTCGTGCCTTAACCTCATCATAGGTCAGGAAAGCCATGTAACCCGGGTGGGTTACTGCTAAGAAGTTCCAGTTCCTCAGAATGGATCCCCATGGCTAGAGAGAGAGAGAGAGAGAGAGAGAGAGAGAGAGAGAGAGAGAGAGAGAGAGAGAGAGAAAGGGAGAGAGAGAGAGAGAGAGAGGTCACGCAAGCTGGATGAGTTTAAAAACAGCTACACCTATTTAAACTCAATCTAGTTTATGCCAGTTCACAGTGTGCAGGGATGAAACCCACTTCAACCAGCTGAACGAAGAACACTAGTCATCACTGGTCGGCACCACAGACCAGCTCGCATAATTAGTGCTCTCCCCAGCCACAGACCTCCGACAATGCTGACTCATCGTGTCTCTGCCATTCAATATCCTCCTGTAACAGCTGTTTGCTGATCGCCAAGAAGCCACAGAATCACATCATTTATTTTAAAAGCCTCAACATTCGTTTTAAAAGCTTCCACCCAGGGTGCTGGCTTGGTCTAATCCTACCAGGACATGCTTTAAAAGTATTTATTGGAAGCATCTTATCAAAAACACATTTTATTTTTTTTCCCCCCCAATATTCACTGTTGTTGGCACTCCTCCGATTAACACTTGGTGCAGGCTCTCTTTGCCAAGACAAGGTCTCAGAGTTGTCTTCTATAAAGCCTAATGAGAACGGAGAATGCTTGGTAAGGGATCTGAGACCATTCATCCATACTGAATCTCTCCACATCCTGACATTCTGAGGTCCATGCTTGTAGAGTCTCCTCCTCTGGTATTTGAACTTCATGACACCATGTTATCAAGAGCATTTAGAAAAAAAACGTCCACATATCATCACACATCCACCAGATTTATTCAGTGGGAATAAGGTTCTTTCACACATGACTATCTTCATGTCTATGCAAATCCATTTCTGGAGTGTGCTGTTAAATAAATGTTTTTCACAGGCATTTACAGCTCATTTTCATCAGGGCTGCCAATAATCTGTGGAGGGCACTGTATGCTGAACTGTACAAAACAGTTGGGTATGTCTGAGATTTTAAGAGTTATAAATCTGGCAAGTGTGTTTTTTTATTATTATTCTTATTTTTTTATTTTTATTTTTTGCACTTAGGAAGAGACTACTAATTAAATAAATACAAATCACATTAAAACAAAGAAGAGTACTGACTTTCTTTGTCAGTTTTTCTATTTAATTTTTTTTAACCTCCCCTCAAGGAAGCCCGCTATGATCTGTAGTTATCATCAAATAGTTATTTCTGCTTAATCAACACTTCATTAACTTGAATCAGATCTTCTGCTGATGTAAATTTAAAAGTCCTTGTAACGGCTGGGCGAGAAGTCTTAGAAAACGTGTAGGATACAGTACTCTTTATACAATGTAACACATATTACAACAATAAGATATACAGCTGCATCTAAAAAAATGTATACCATGATAAAAAATGTTTCATCATTTAATTTTAAAAAGGTAATTAATGCTTTATATTCATTAAATATAAAGTGACAAATTTCAAGCCTTTTTTGTTGTTATTTATGATCAGTGTGGCTCATGGCTCATATAAAATCAGAAAAAAACAGACTCACATTTTGAGATATAGAAATAGATATAGATAGAATAATAAATAATAAGATCAAACAGGAAATGTATACGCCACACATATACCCAACTTCTGACATGTGCATTTACACACTCAATACAGCAAATTACTCCATTAGTGCATATTAAAGAAAAAATAAATTAATAAATAAGTACTTTGACCATTTTGTGCAGCCCCAACTCCAAGCTTTCCTGTGCCTTTACAAATGTTCTAACTGAAGCAGAACTACTGAAGCCCAAACAATACATTCCTGGACATTCCTAAACACTTCGGTGCTCTGTGAAGCGAAGGCTGTTGATTCTGAAAGTTTAGCTTTGTTCACTCTGGCTGTAAAGCTCAAGGTCATGTGAGGACAAACTGTCATGGCTAGGAAAGACCAGAGTAGGAGATTATAGTAATCTCTGAGAGGCATCGCGTGAGATTTATATCTCGCTTTCACCTACAGCTTTCTCACTCAAACACTGGGATGGGCTGTAAATAAAACATGTAAAATTTTAAACAATTTCTGGTTAAAAGGTAATAACATAATGGATACACTACAAACTGGAATAAAACTCAACAGTAATGCAACTGAAAACCTATACACGTATGCACATACGTACAATAAATGGACAAACGTATTGTAGCACCTGACCTACATGGAGAACCGATTCCAGATCTAAGGGAATTATATGGATTTGCACCTCTTTGTAGCTCTTTTGAGAAGGCCTTTGAGAAGTCTATGGATTTTGTGCCTTTTCAGTCAAAACACTGATACTGAACAAGACGTCCTGGCTCACAGTCAACACTGCCATTCATTCCAGGTCAAGTCGGGGCCCTGTTCAGGCCACTGGACTAATCCCCTGACACAAAACCTCATCAAATAATACACCTTGCTTTATGCACAGGGGTACAGTAACCCTGGAACGGAAAGCATCTAATTTAAAAAATGTCTTCAAATGCACTAGCATTTATATTGCTCTTAACAGAAACTAAGAATGCCACAACAGCCCCTGAAAAACAGACTCAGACCATTATCACTACTTCACAAGGTTTTATACTGGTGGAACTATAGCATTCCCCCCTGGTGTCAGCCAAAGCTACACTCATCCAGCAGATTGGCAATCATTTAGCCAAGCATGCGGTGGCATACTTAACTTCTCTAGCCAACACACTGCAAAATGGTGTTCTTAGGCTTGTGTGCAGCTGTTCAGCTATGGAGCCCTATTTCATGAAGCTTCTGAGACACACTGCTTGTGATGATGTTTCCACAAAATCAGTTTGGAAATTTTCTGCAACAGTGGAGATATTTTCTGCACTACAAGCTTCAGCATGTGTATTCAGCGCATACCTTTAGTCAGCCATTAGGAGGAGTGTCCACATTGTTTTGACAATATGGTGCACATATAGCAAAGAATGTAAACATTCTCAGTTGTCTTAGAGATAAAAAAAAAGAATTTTCTGTATTAAAATGGATCATATCATGCAATGTGGAATGTATTCATAATTACACCCCTACACATAATACGTGACTAACTCGACAACCTCCCAAGATACAGCTCACAGTGTGAGACCAAGAGTGACTTCTCTGTATGCCTTCAATTACAGTAAACCTCAGTAGAAACGGCTGAATTCTGACCACAGCGTGTTTCTTTTCCATTACCACATCATTACCCCACCGAGCGAACTCCCCCCCACCCCTCGGGCCTGGGTCCCGGAATTAAAGTATTTAAACCAAATTCAGCCTAATGGTATCAGTGAGTACAAACACAATGGTTGCCACAGCGTCAGCACATGCAGAAATGACGTTAATAAGCACGCTTGGGTTTGTGGTAAAGCTGATTTATGTTTCCGTTACAAAGGGATTCCTCGGAAAGCCACCCACTGCACAGAAAGAACAAGCGAGACAGTGAGTGAGTGACAGAATAACAGAATCAGTGAAAAACAGAGGAGCTCCCTGCTTTTGGAGCTCCACTTTCCATCACCCCACATAGAGGGAGACGACTATGGTGACTGTAGGTGTCTCGCATCTTCTCACTCTGACTCAGAGTTCAGCACTTGTATGTGTTGTAAAGTCTGTAAACTCTAAAATATCGGCTTTTCACCTGGGAGAAATGCCTTTTAGTTAAGTGATCCACCCACGTGAGGGGGGGATGAAACAGAAACGACAGAGAGAGAATGAGAGAGAGGGAGGAGATCCCTTAGTTTCACTTTCAGACTGACAACTCTGGTGATGAGACTCTGACATTTAAATGTTATCCAGATATGATCTGCTCTTTTGTGTGCATTTTTATCCACTCTAATAAAAGAGACTGGGATTGTGCTGAAGAGTGTGTTTGTGTGAGAGCGGTGAGAGAGTACCTGGAAGAGGCGTGTGAAAATGTCAAACTCAAAGACGGAAATGTAGTCGTTGCAGGTGAGGTCAATGGTGGATTTGAGGGCCATGGCCTCCAGGCCTGAACTAATGGGATGCACTTCGTGAAGGCACTGACGGAACACTTTCCAGGGCACAATCGTCCTGAAACACACACACAAAGAAATGTGTTATACTTTATAAAGTGCCTTCTGCATGTTTTGCTCAAAGGCAGGTTCGAGGAAGAAAGAAATGACAAACAACAGAATGAGCGAGTGCCAAAAAACAGAGTGAGAGAGCGACAGAGACAAAAACATCTCTCCCACACACTGAACTCTCTCCTGTTCTAAACACAGTCTCAGAATACAGTACATTTGCTAACATTCAAGCACACACACCCACAACAAAACTGTCAAGAGACGTTAAGAACAGGGTATGAAACGCTCAGGGAGAAGCCCAGAGCCATCCTTGAGAACAATGAAAGCCCAAGGCAACTCACTCTACTGAAAAGAGAGATGGCCAATCACACAAAGAACTAAAATACTCCTAAACCCCCAAAACAACAAAACTGACAACAGATTACCCATCAAAAATGCTTAATATTGAGTTTATCAGTATATCAATTTATTCTACTAATAGTGGTGAGAGCTGCAATAGAGGCCTAATAAGGATATTTTCAGGTCATCTCAAACAACACATAGCTGTAGTAACTAAATACCTTAATCATAAAAAAATATTTCAGCAATAACTTAAACATCCACAATATTTTACTTGTACATTTGTGTATTGCATATTTTCAACAGATGTGCCCTAAAAATTCTGCACATGCTCAAACCAAACCCAGGTCTTTATTAGGGTTGTGTATGTGGTTTAGAGCAAAGTGTGAACTTACTATAAAAGAAAGAAAGAAAGAGAGAGAGAGAGAGAAAGCGAGAGATAGAAAGAGAGAGAGAGAGAGAGAGAGAGAGAGAGAGAGAGAGAGAGAAACAAAACCTCACACTTTAGCTGAAGGCAACAGGTTTAGGCTAGCTTTGACTAACTATTAGCTGCCAGTAAACTGAACTAGTTGTATGGGTCTAAAGAAATTATGGACTTCATTAAACCTAGGTCTGAACTAATATTGTTTAACTCATGCGTTATCTTCACGTAGCTAAAAGGAGGTTCTAAGAAACTGAGCTCACTGTGTGAAAGCTACATTAAAGGTCTGCTACGTACGTTATTTACAACATGGAGCACAGAGCATGTGCCTTAAATTAAACTGCTGTAAGCTCAGAGGTGTTGGCCCTTATTTAGAACATTCTAACAGCTACGTGGTCTGGTAGAGAATGGTGGGAGAGAGTGTGTGATATAAAATGATCTGACTGTCAGGTAGAGCCATTCACTGTGAGGCAGCAGCAGTATTTGATTCTCTAATCTGTCTTAGTGCAGGGCAGTGCAGGCACACACTGGTTTCATCACCCACCAAAAGGGGCTTGACGCATAGTCACAAATATTTTGCTGCCATGCCAGCTTGAGGATTAACTCTGATTAGCAGCCATTAAATATCTGAAATCGCTGAACACATTTATCTCTCACACACACACTTCACAATGGCACCAGTGCTCGATGCTTTTATAGAGTGTTTGCAAGTTTTTAACCTGAAGCAAGCTGTTAGATGGAGTCGTTGCCTTAAGCACCTGGCTTACTCCCTCCTGACCTCTCAACACTGAACTGCCTGCTTTCAGCAAAAGACGCTCAGAAGGAAAAATTGTCTCCTGTTTTTTTAATGTGGCAGAAGTAGAACAGGCCTCAGTCAGCAGTGCTTCTAGAAATAGCCAATCAAAACAGAAGTTTAAAAGAAATATTTGTTGAAAATATCCAGTTAATGAAATTGTCCCCATATCTCTAATGCAGTTCATCGAAGTGTCAAACAGTCGAATCTTTAGTGTGAAGACATCCTGAGGAATCTCAAATAGAATTTCATTTTAGTGGTTTCCAAGAGTTCTTCATAAAAAAAAAATAATCAGAATTTTATGATGGGATGGCATCTTTTAGCTACAAAAAACCCACAATTTCTGTAAATAAATGGCAACAAATTTTGCTTTGTATTTTATGGATGAACTCGATAGGATTATATATATATATATATATATATATATATATATATGCATATCCTATCCAATTCAAGATCATGGGTTGACATACAATACTTAATCAAACGTGCTGGAAAATCTACACAACTTTTATTTATTTATCATAACAATATGAAAATGGTGAATGGTAGAAATTTTGAAGCTCTCAACGCAAGCTCAAATAGACAAAATCTACCATGTTAATGCACCAGTACACACCCAAAATAAACATGCTTGGCAAGCTAACAAATACAATCACAATCAGCATAATTAATCATGACCTGTTATTATGCAATAAGTTGACAGGCCCAGTCAGAGAGCACTGAAGTCTATTTTTATTGAAAGCTCACCACAGTTTCTGTATGTGTCTCATGATTAAGGTATGCTGTTTGGTCAGTGCTAAAATAGTACGATACAGAAGCATACAAATTAGGTAGATCAACTTGACCTTTGATCTCCAGATTTCTTGTTGTATACAAATGTCTGTTTACTCCTAGGCAAATTTTGTCTTGACCTGCAAATATTATTGGGTAAAAAATTAAATATATAAAAAGTGCTACAAGCTGTGTACAGGGTTCAGTTTCATATTTTATTATCATGTTTTCCAACATGTAAAAATCAGCACGGAATCTAATGGAAGGGCAGTGTATATGACTGAGCCTCATTCTTCATCTGGCATATACCCAGCAGCCCTGCATTTAAAGAGACTGTATTCGGAGTGGCAGTACACAGGAGAGCACAATGAGATATGCATCGCAGATTAGTACAGAAAATAATGTAAAGGCTATTTCCAGAGGCCAGTTCAGAGAAGGGCAGATGATGAGAAGATGAGATCTTTAATTAAAACGATTAGAGAAGCTGATCCCTTAATTATAAGGGGCGTTTTAATGAAGGTGTCTAGGAGCAGAGGGCATGAACGCCTTCACAAAGACAAAAACTCACAAACACCAAAGAGCTGTCACTGACAATTACTGAACAGGTGGAGGACAGTCAGGCAGAGGCCGTCCAGACAGACGGAGACAAAGACAAAGGCAGAGACAGACAGAGAGAGACAGACAAGAGACCCCGCGAGATTACAGCCTGTCTGTCACAATTTAATAAATAGCCATGATCATTTTATTATCTCCTGACAGCCGGTATACTGCTACACAAGCGTGCTCAATGTGCATTAACACTAGAACATCTACATCTACGCTCTGTAGTGGATTAGTGCGGACATATTTGCCATCCATATTTACGTTCTTTTGTTAAGCTTTAAAAATTGTTATGCAAGTGGCACAACTGACTAATGGCTCACAAATGTTGCCCTGCTGCACTTGCAATATTGCCCCTCACTTTGGGAACCAATGGACTAAGCATTTGTTCTCTATACTATGAGTTTGATGGGACTATCATCCAATGCCGGAAGTCCCTGAAAGCAGAACTGGTGTTGCATACTCTCTCCCTCCTTCACTCTGCAGGATGCTAGACAGCGTGGGCATCTGTTATAAAATGTATGTGTGCACGAGCATGTGTGTTAATAGGAGTATATCTGAGGACACTACTGTAAACAAAGAGCTTGGCTGGTGGCCATTTGCTGCCTGAAACGGCTCTGTCATTGTCTGGAGTTCACTCTACAGAGGGCAGAGAGGAGAAAAGCTAAGCACATGCAAAGCATTCAACGGGAAAGATCACATGTTGCATTAGAGCAGCATGTTAATGAAAGAACAATGAACATCCTGCCATACCAGCTCAGCTACAGCAGGAGAGGAAATCTTTATTGTGTGTGTTCTGTTGCTGACAAAAAGAGATTGAGAGATACAGTGCACCTGCCTTTTTAGTGGTCATTAAACCCAGCAGTTCGGAGGTGTATTCATATGTGCATGCGTGTATGATGGGTGTGGGTAAACTATTATGGAGATTGTGGGGATTTAGTTTGGTGCCGAGTGGGTGGAGGTAGCCACAGCCAGTAACTACATCCTACACACATACACACACACCCCATTTAACCTGCCTGTGGGCTCAGGGGCTACGTCTGGTTGTGAAAAACAAAAGCTCAACTGCTTGTGGCACCAAGGCACTGCTGTCTTCTGCTACCAAGATAACAGGAGATGTAGTGGACATAGAACATTGGTGCTGAGGTGCTAGCTACATCCTCTGTCTCATACGGCAGCTTTTTTTGGCTTCTCTGTGCTAGCTGCCATTCGACTTAGTGCTGCATCTTGGCTAGTGTGGCTCTCCTTTCATGTGCCCCACTCTAGTACCTTGTAGCCTCAGACATTTTGATAACGCCATAGCGTTACATAGCATAAAGCCACCAATTATATTACAGCAGCTACTTGGAGTTAATCTGGCCAATCAACAGTCAGAAACATGAATGACATGTAAATGATTTACAAAATCACTGGTTGGTAAGCCTGAATCTTCAAGAAAAATGAAAAATAATAATAATAATAAAAGAACCAATCCGGGGCCCCCGATTATTTGAAGCTCAGGTAAACCCGTTCATTAAGTCGCCCTTCACACACACACACACACACACCTACACACACACACACACACACACTAATGAGCACTTTGCATATGTCACTAAAGAATTCAGATTTACACTGCTCTCTGATTACAGCAAGCAGAAGCACAACATAATCAGGATCAGCTATGATAAGCCATGCAAAGAGAGAGGAGAGAAAGAGAGAATCATTTTCATGTACATTCTCAGATTTATCTATTATTATTCCATTATTCATTAATATGTTACATCACAGACTGATATAATCCTAATATTATATAAAACATTTTTTCGATTTCACACCAAGAACATAATTGTTTTCTTATCATTAAGCTTCTTATTGAGATTTTCCATTCCACCTTTAAATGGTGTATCACTCAGAGCTACAGGCGCAAGAAAGTAATTTCAGAATCATTTATGGTGGCAATGCATGGAAAACTTGACTGAGAAAGATTTCACAGTTTTTAATGCAAGAATATACAAACTTCTTTAATCACTGATCATTTTTCATGATCTTATTTCAGTCAGATTTCAAGGTAAAGGTAAATTGTTCTATGTGATGTATAATAATAGATACAAGAAATTTAATAATAGATTTTAGATTATTTTTGTTTCGTTCAAAAGTGAAGAAGGAAACTTTACAAAATATTAAGACACTCTGCTTCAGACTCCACATGGTGTATGTGTGTGGGGCATAGATTTCCAGCTAAGTAACACACCCACACACAGGCCCAGGCCTTCTGCGCTCCTCTCTCTTTACACCATTAGCTAGCCACTTTGTGTGTTTGTGTGTGTGTCAGTCTGCTGTTTAACCTCATACATGAGTGTGTGTGTGTATGTGTTTCCCCATACGTGACCTCTCGAGCAGGCAAGGTGCTCTTACATGAAAATGACACACACTTAGGAAGAGGCTTAAATTAAATATCTCAGGAAATGCATTAAAGCTCTTACAGCTCATGAGACAAGTCACTCAGAGAGACAGAGAGAGAAAGGAGGGGGCAGTTATGGGAGGGGTACAGAGAGAGACACAGAGAGGCAGACAGACAGTGAATGACAGGGAGAGACAGAGCACATTTATACATGAGTATGTGCACATAAGTATATCTTGCATACTGCATGCAAATATATGCATACATGCATACTAATTGACTTCCTGCAATCTGAATAGTAAAAAGCCACAGAGTAATGCTTCAGATCAAGCTTAAGATACATTCTCGCATACGCACATTTACATTTACACAGAATGTGCACATAAAGTCAGGCTCATCCAGACCAATGTTATCTACAGCTGTATTCAAAGTGAGAAGCTCCACCCTCGTACGCCTGACCAGTCAATTGACCTTGCTGACTCACAGGCTTGCAGAGAGGCACAACAGCAGGACTTCCTCCTGCATCTCAAAGGATGCAGTGGCTATCAATAATTGGAAGGAGCTCTGGCTACAAGCTCAGTGACAATTCAGATTAGTGATATGATTATGAGGATGAGGCACTGCCATTATGAATTATGTCAGATCGGCCTTTGTTCAAAACTGACCATTTTTTTCCTCTGAGAGTCAATCGATAATGAAAAAAAATACAAAAGCAAGCCTGTTTTTGCTGAGTGTGAGGAAACAAAATGCCTCCATCAGCTGTATTTTACAAAACAGTACACAGAGGAAGAGAAAGATTATTGCAAAACCAACCCACAAGGCTTTTAACACTACTGAACTAATATAAGCCTAAGAGTAGATCATTTCAGGCAGTACAGTGTGTATATATATCAGAGACAGAAGACTCCCACACACACACACATTTTATATATATATATATATATATATATATATATATATATATATATATATATATATATATATATATATATATATATATATATATATGATGCTTTACAGAGGGTAATGACATGAGCATCCAGCATAGAAAATAAAGTCATCAGATCTTACTTTTCACTGAAAAATCTCCTCCAGAACTCTGCAGCGTCAGCCTTCGTGATGCGGAAAGTGTCTCCCTGAAACTGGCCTTCCGGGAAGATAGCCTTGATCTCAGCCAACATGTGGCTGAAGATGAGCGAGAGCTTGGTGAGGTTTCGCCTGAGAGAGTGAAAGAGAGAGAGAGAGAGAGAGAGAGAGCGAGGAAAAAAAACAAAAAAAAACAAAACATATGATCAGTACTGTTGTAATCAGTATTCCCCACACACACACACACACACACACACACACACACAAGCAGATGGAAGAGGCAAAATGAGCCCTTGGTATCCCCTTGTTCAGTTCAGGGATATGAACATGTCCTTGAGCCTCTTTGGAAGTTAATGTGCCTCACCCAAGTCCTTTAAACAGAGTGTGAATAATGCACTAATAACCAAACCTGTGTGTGAAGGACAATCAGCGGTGACATTATAAACATGAAAATCCCTCCATAAACAGACGTAGCCACAAGAACAGTAGCTCTCTGGCCCTACTGTGACCATTAATGGAGAAGAAGAAGTGAAAAACAAAAAATAAAGAGGCACTATATACCTAGGATAAAGTCTTCTGGTTTTCTTTGTGTTATTATATAATTTAAATTTTGCTATGAACATGTTATAAACTATTTAAAATATAAAATAAAAATATTGGGAATCACTTATTACATAAAATGGTTCTAATAGGCCATGCAATAAGAGATAGCACAGTCAGTTATTATTATTTTCCATTATCAATATTTATAAATTAATGGAACTCTATATAATTTCAATCAACATATATTTTTGTAAAAAAAATCATTTCATTGTGCTGCACTAGCTCTACGATCTTTTTGCACATTGGAAAAAAAATCTTAATTTGGAGGGGTGGAGCTTCTGAAGGACCACTAAAGAAAGAAGAGAGAGTTGTGTTTGTTTTGCTGTTGGGTTCCTATATCACCAGTGAACAGAATGGTTTACAGTGCCTTTAAGTGCTGGCCAATTCTTACATGGATTCGACACTCTCTTTTTTAAAAGACTACAAAGATTTAACTAAGCTAAATGTGGTCTAGTGAAGGCTCTAGTCTTACAGAAAGCTAGGAAATTACTAGGAAAAACAAAGCCATAAACATCACATTAAGTCACAGTGTGAGGGCAGGCTATTTTACCCCCTCACACTCAGACACACTAAATCAAAGCATGTCAAACTTGTAGAGACAGGTTTTAAAGGGACATACCTTTACCTGCCCCACAATCCAACATCAGACGTTTAATAAGTTGATCAAAAACCATGTTCCAAAGCTACATTGGAGACAGCACAGCTAATTTACATATCTAAAATTGTTTGCTGGGCCTGGACACATTGGACTCAGGTCTAGCCCTGCCATAAAACCACATTTCCTGAACGAAGAATAGAAACTGATCCTAAGTCAGTGTTTATACTGTAATATTTTGCACATATGATTCCAGGATTAGAAAGCCTAGAAAAGGCATTAAACGCATGGAGGCACATGCCTTTGAGCAATAAACACAGACATAATATACAAACATAACAGTTGATCATGGAAGTTTTTATGACACACCAGACAGTACAATTTGTACAGTGTAAGACAGTGTAATTTTATAGGTGCTTTTTTGGTTTTTAAGCATAACCTATATCATAATGATAAAGGCAGGTCAAGAGAATGTGACCCCAATTCAGCAACAGCCTCCCTTTCACTTTCTCTCTCTCTCTTTCTCCAACTCTTCCTCTCTCTGCACTGCCTTTCAGGTGACACTCAATTAGCCCGTGTGGCTATGCCTGAGGCATAAACCCTCAAGGAGCTAGGCTGCAAAGAGCAGATAACTAGGCCCTCAGAGGCGCACGCATAGGAACGCATGCACACACACACACACACACACACACACACACAGCAGTGCTTTGTAAAAGTCCAAGTGAAGGACACCTGAAGATCCCATGAGAAATTTCTCCCTCTCCTGACTCTTCACAAATTGCTCCTCAACTTGCAAACTCTGACACTCTCTGTCTATCTCCCTCAGTGGTGCGGTGGATTTAGGTAAAGCAGGTTGCATTAATCAGCACCCTTTGTTTAAAACCTCTGCACAATTACATGCCCATAAATTAGTGTGTTACTTCACAGTAACGTCTTGAGAAAAACACAACTGTTATTAGAAAGGTCATTAACACTCTGGCACTTCTGGTTTCACAGGCTGTGGGGGAGGTGGGTGTGAGAGGACTTTCTGAGAACAGAACAACATCTTGTTTAAAAAGAACATACATAGGGGAGATGCACTTTCAACTATCTGCATAATAGTGTTGATTATTTATTATTTTTAATATACTGTATTGTGTATTCACAGGTATTTGATAGCAGCAGTAAATTGGGCCAGCACAGCACAGGCCCAATCAATTTGAGCAGTATTTCATATCTGATGTGTTATTTATTGCATTCGAGCAGTGCAGCTTTGTTAGCTGTCATTGGGCTACAACGTCACTTTCAATGCAATAATAAGACTTGAAAATATTAGATTTCATTCTGAAAACTGCAAACTTTTTAAATATAAAAGTTATTAATCTCTAAGCTGTAGTGCAGGTTACACTTGAAATACTAAAAAAATAATTAACATGTTATTATGTATCTAAAGCTGAATGATTAAGATTTTTATTGAAAATAATTTAGAATAACGCAGTTTTGCAGATCAGAAAAGCCCAAGCATGGATGTGTTGGTCATGTTTTGTTTTTTTAGATCCTGGAGATTAATTCATATAAAATAATAACACATTAATCACAAGCATAACAGTTTTAGACGTTTTCTACCAAATATTTCTGTCCTAAATTGCATTACAAATAAATGTAATAAATAATTACGTCAAGACACCAGACATTCTTTCAGCTGTACTCAAGTGTGAAGTAGCAAGGAAGTAAAGTGAAATTCCTAAGCTAATAGTTCATGCTCCTTACACCTTTACCATTCTCACTCAGTTAAACTCCCGTTTTGCCAGTGTCTGTGCATAAGTCAGTAATGTGTAACTTTTAAGTGTAAGGTAAGAATACCTCTTTTACCTTTAGAATTCTGCTCAAGTGACCTCTTGTACCTTTAGCTTACTGTTAAGCTCAGTCAGTGTACAGTGTGTATGTCAATTGCTGAGCTTGTCAATGATTGACTGAAATAACACCATGCCCCAGTTGTCCATTGTGCGGCTATCCGTTAACTTAAGCACAGCTCAGAGCTCCAGTTATCAGAGTGTACTCCTTATCTTATTACCAGCTTCTGCTGGACCAACAAGAGCACATTTCCCTCCTCACACAGGGCTCTACCACTCCCTAAATGCTCCAGCAGCTCTCAATCCATCCCACAGTCAGCCAATGTGCACTCCATTTCCTGGCCTTAAATTGACTACTGATGGCTTTCCCTGCTCTCTGCACTGCTGGTGTACAGATCAAAACCCCTCTCACTTCTGCTGCCTTCTACAACCACCACAAAAGCTGACGACAAGGTTGTGGCATCAGCGGCCTAAACAATACAAATATTGTCCGGCTAATATGTTTTACCAGCGGGTCAGTGCTGATATTTAATATATTTAAGTTTTATATGTGCTCAATCTGACACACAAACCTTTGTAAAATGTAAATTAGGAAATTTTACATAAATTTTAAATTAATTAGGAAATTAGGGTTGGCATTACAGAAAAATAAAGTGTTTATTTCTGTTGTTACAAAAACAGAAAAGTAATTAAAAAGTACACATTTTAGCACTGCAGTCCAGCAATACTTTAATGTCTTGTCCATTCAGATTACAAAATATTGCTTTGGAATATCAGTCCAGATTAAGCCTTTAAATAAGATATTTAAAGCAAGCAAACTAATAAATAAATAAATGTGGCACGGTGGCGCAGCAGGTAGTGTCGCAGTCACACAGCTCCAGGGACCTGGAGGTTGTGGGTTTGATTCCCGCTCCGGGTGACTGTCTGTGAGGAGTTGGTGTGTTCTCCCCGTGTCCGCGTGGGTTTCTTCCGGGTGCTCCGGTTTCCTCCCACAGTCCAAAAACACACGTTTGTAGGTAGATTGGCGACTCAAAAATGTCCGTGGGTGTCAGTGTGTGAGTGAATGTGTGAGTGTCTGTGTTGCCCTGTGAAGGACTGGCGCCCCCTCCAGGGTGTATTCCCGCCTTGCGCCCAATGATTCCAGGTAGGCTCTGGACCCACCATGACCCTGAACTGGATAAGCGGTTACAGATAATGAATGAATGAATGAATAAATAAATATTCCAAAACATTCATCCAACTGACATATCAGTGGTGCCCCAATCAAAAAATTTGAACACACACAAGTTCAGCTGATTCAAGCGTTTGAACAGCCAATCAAGACTACTAGAACTGGATGCACTGATTGTTGAAGTATCCTCAAACTCAAATCCACTGAAAGACATGTGGCTCAGGACCATACGCTGTATGACTCTCTCTTTCTGAACAGGAAGCTTAGCTATGCATCCAAAAATGGATGAAATTCAAGCAGGTGTCCGTTGGCATCGTTTGCTGCAAACAACAGAACACCATGACTATCACTGCACAGTCACACTCTCACTTACTCACAATCCCTCTGTCCCCTCCATACTGGAGGATTATCACCAGCCTGAGTGTGAGAATGAGCTATCAGGAAATCAATATTAGCAACAAAACCAACAATTCTAAGATGAGATAGTGTTACTAGTGTCAATGGAACCTTGTTATGTCCAATGTAGGCCTGGGTGATGTGGCAAACAAACCGTAACCTCACAATACTTCAAGATCTGTTCACAATGGATACAGCAATAAATATACAGTAGTTTGTAAACCCCCGTGTCAGTGATGAACTGAGAATAGTGCACCACCCCAAAGTATCAAGCCAACAGCGTCCTGTGGGCAATGTGTAGTGTCCACTGATGAAGGAAGAACTCCTGATGACCTCTGTCAGCTTCAGCACATATTTGTTAATACATTTAACCCTTCTACAACCAAGTTTAATAAATTAAGCTTGGATAGAATGTCTTTTTAGACACTGATGTTAGCGCGGTGCACCTTAACACAAGAAATGACTACATTCACATTCTAAAATCTCTCATTCTAAAGCTTATTCTTTACCTTGACTTTTTAAAATAAGTTCTGGCACTTTCACTATTAGATGAAAAAAGGTAACTGTGTTACAAATGATTTTTAACGGCCTTTAAAATGGCATATCGACCAATTACTTTTCTTGTAATTTGTGTGTTGCACAAATCTAGTGCATATATCTCAAATATACTGAGCCTGTTAAGATCAGTTTAGAAAGGTCTAGCCTATTTCCACATTTCATCTCTTTTAGAGATGAACACCCACACCTACAGTATAATCGTAAAATCTGTATGTGGAACAGACTGATAACATGCATAGGAACCTTGGAGGATGGGGTGTGTGTGTGTGTGTGTGTTTGTGTGTGTGCGCATGACAGTGTGAGTTAATCCTACTGCACAGCACTTATACCAAGGGAGGATAAATTGGGGGAAAAAAAAAACATAATAGCAGGGCACAAACACATCACATATGCTAATTCCTGCTATGCTCCTGAAGTGCTGCGTGCTATGCCTGCCTACACATAAACACATCGCTAAGCCATCCAGAGCAGTGTTGTGTAAGCTGGTCTGGGATGTTTTTGGACTGATATTCCATAAATTTCAAAAATCCAAACCCAGCACTCATCCAGTGTCTCACTAATGCCTTTCTGAGACATAGGTCATCATTCCTTTCTATACTCTATATAGAGAACACATGTCATAAAAAGACCAAAAAATGAAATAAGGAGATTATGCATGTTTTAAAGACATGACAAGACTAAGCACCCCTGCCATGTATTACATCTGATCCCTTCTCCAAATGCTGCACCTTTCAACTGGGGTCAGCACGGCCTGGTGTCTGAAATAATACACTACCTACACTTTAACATATCTCTGCAAGCCTGAGCAAGGTAGAAAGTGTGTGTGTGGTGCGTTACATGTTCATGCATGCTCATGTTGGGGGGTCATCAGGAGGAGAGGGGTGAGTGTATATGACTCACATCATGCAGTGAGTGATAAAACTGATCAACAGCTTTACAGGAAAAATGTCAAATGTCAATATGTGAAGCTCAACTTTTACACAGTTTGTGCTAAAAAATATCTCAAGATCTGAAAGAGCAGGCAAATAGCTGAGAGTTTAAAGCCCCTGGGAACCCATTTCTTCTATTTTGTGGGGTTTTTTATATAATTCTAAACTTGGGTGTTATGTCAAACATTCAGCAAACTTTAAATAGAAAACACAAAACAGAAATATGATAAATCTCTCCTCAAAAGTGACCAGGACTGCTGCCCTCTCGATGTAGAATGGGCAATCCTAAAAGTGGGTATTGCTTATGTCACTATTACCCTGACCAATCACAAGGCTACCATAGCCACGCCTCCTCTCTGAGTCAAAGAGCCTGGTGAGCTAAAGCTTAGAAGCCATTAGTAAACGAGCTAGCTATCCAGCTATTTACTAAGTTATGGGGAGGGAAATAAAGACATAAACAGAGCATATAGATCATTAAAAAAAATACAGAACAAGCATGAATGTGAGAAAGTGAGAGTACAGCAGTGATAGCAACAACACTCGGTCGGCTTGTTTAACGGCGTATCAGTGGAGATAGCAGACGCACTTTGCCGGCATGCAGAGCAGAGTAACTGTGGGGAAGGCAGACCCACTCAGCCGGCAGTACAGCGGAGACAGCTGCCACATTGGGCCGGTGTGTACAGCAAAGTAGCAGCGGGGATAAAAGCTACACACGGTCAAAAGTACACCAGAGTACTTGTGTGAGTAGCAGTGGTAGAAAGCACCAATTTGGAGACACCCAAAATGTGTCCAGTTTGTACAAATATGTTAACATACATATGATATTATAAATAATCACACAAAACCACACCACAGACACATAAAAGACTAAAGACGTTCATAGGTTTGTACATGACCAGCTGTACAATGCCAGTTCTACTCGGCTGTGCCATTTAATTGTGTAATGTTATGTAGTGTAAAATATCAACTGCAGTTCATAGTGAAAACCCTGCGACTGCTCTTTCTCAGGGCTGGGTGTTGCCATGGTAATGTAAACAGCATTCTGTTCTCCAGTGATAAAGAGCTGTAAGTCACGCATGGTCATTAGTATTAGACCACGCCCACACCATTCTCAGAGAGCTCTGGAGGAGAATATTTTGGCCATTTTTGAGGAGAGATTGATCATAATTGTGTTACCTGTTTTGTATTTAAACGTTGCTGAACATTTCACATAAGACCCAAGTTTTGAATTACACAAAAAAAAAAATCCAAAATGGTCTCCCAGGGGCTTTAAGACATGTTTTATAACTTGACAGAACTTGGGGGTAAGACACATATCCCATTAACAGTGCTGTATAAAACTCAGGGAGTAAGTTTTTGTCCCTTATATCTTAAAATACTTTCTTCCACATTACAAAGTAATTCTAAAAACTTCAGTGATGCTGAGATGTGGACTCTGTGGCATCTAGTTTAGAACACAAGCTGATTCACTATTTCACAGGTCAAACGTGTGGCTTTTCTCACTATCATCTATGGCTGGACAATAATTCAAAATCAATATATAATCGCAATATTAAATGTTTCAATAACAATGATACGATTTTTAAACATATTTTCAATATTTCAATATACATTATTTACAACATCTTTCACTGACTGGCATTCATTACAGGGCGCTGCCGTCAGCTCAGCGCAATCGATTTAAAGTTTAATAGAAATATATTAATGTTGACAATGTTGTGATGTCATGTTTCTTCATGGAAGTTTTTCAGTGGATTTTATACTGTTCTTGTCGATATCAGAATTATATCGTATTAACCAAAATTAAGAAACATATCATGATATAAATTTGAACCGTATTGTCCAGCCCTAGTATCATCTGCTTGAAAATAATTACAAAACTTTTCAGATCGATAGCACTGAGTGGTTTTCTAACAGTAGAAGGAACACATAAAACCGGATATGTTTCAGACTTAAAGGAAGAGTGGTAATAGTTGTGTTGCTCTCCGAATTTTACATCGCGAATTTTCAGGAGGTATATCAATTCATTAATGTTCCTCCATTAAATGCAAACACACACACGCACACACCTCTGTTAATCTAAAACCACGTATTCAGTAACAAGGGAATTAGTGAGTCATTACAATATGTTTATGGCCACTGCTCTCTGTGTGACTCAAAATGCCTGTGTATGTGTTTGAGGGTGTGTATTAAAGTCACACATGCATTCTTAACAGTGAAAAGCTTACACACCTTCAAGTCACAGCTAGGGGTAAACACAGAGACAGTCAAGGTAGAGTGTGTGTGTGTGTGTGTGAGAGAGCTAAAATTACAGGAACATTCCAACACTGATAATTCCTCTTGCATCATGACAACACTATTAAATTTTTCTATTTGTACATTTCACATGTACATTAGGCCTGGCAAAATTAATTAGATTTTGATTTAACAAGTGAAACAACAACAACTAAAAACCATTTTAATTTAAAATACAGATTTTTACCAATGTATTACAGCATTTAAATGTCTGCTACTGTTAAGCAATCATCAGGAGAGCAGCAAAGAGATGACAGCATTCCGAATACAGAAAAATCTTTAATAAATTGGTAAGAGACTTCCTACTCCTCGTTAGCATATCATCACGTCTGAAATCCACTGGAAGATAAAACATCTCTTGCCCACAGATGGAAATGTTCTTTAAGCTTCTAAAACACCAGGGAGGCGCCAGACATCTAAAGAGCCTCGCTGCTTACTGCGTTTCTTTTATCCAGCAGACCAGCCGTCTGTGACAAAACATCACTTATTAGCAATGACAGGAGCATGAAGCTGTCATATTGGAACATGGATTGGTTTACGATAATGGGGGGGGCCACGGCAGAGTGCAGGGTTTAAGGTGCCTCTGTTCTCATCTCCAGAGGAAATGGAGTCTCCATGAAATTACACAGCACTGCCTGGATTTCCCCCCATCAATTAAGCGCAGGCAATCTGTCTGCTTTTCCTGTTTCAACCTCTAACATTCATCTATCTCTGTAACACAGGGGCGCTCTCTCTCTCATATATATATATATATATATATATATATATATATATATATATACTTCAAATATATATATATATATATATCATCGTTAAAGGGGGGTGTGTGGCATGAAAGAGCTAGGTTGTGGTTAGGCTGCAGTTCCTGCCACGTGGCTGCAATAGCGGTATGGACCTAGCTTTGTGTGTGTGTGTGTGTTTTATAACACATGCCCTGAACTCAAAATCACTCTCTCCCTACCACTGCAACACACACACACACACACACAGCTACAACCACTCTCTTCTTCAGAAAAGCAGATCAACAGACTAACACTAACCTGCACTACACACACACTAAATAAAATAAAATAAAAATAAATACATAAATACTTTAAAAAAAATTATAAAAATACTCCCACTCTCTATAATCCTAATCCATCATAGATTTATCATAACTGAACACTACGGTCCCACATATACCACCACAGAAATAACCTATTCCTCATTAGCCCACACATATAAGCCTTTTGTGACCATACAAACACAACACAGCAGTAAGCCATAAAAGGCCATATATTATTCAACACATCGTTAATGTCAGCAATATCAATAATACCAGTAACATCAACAGTGGATTACTGATATTAGTAATAATAGCAGTCATAGTGAAGAGGGAAGTTACAATTCCTTTCAAAACAAGATGCAGTGGCGCAGTTCAATAAGAACAGACTCAACTGCAGAGGAGTTCAAATGCTCTTCATTTTCGGCTAGAAGGGTGTAAAGCTTCCCAGCACTGGCCTGTGGAGAAGTGGAACTGTGTTTTTATCCGGAGGGATAGAGCACCGTTCAACACAACTGGAGTGAGCTGAAGTGGTGCCTGTGATCCAGAACTAATAATCTAACATTAGTACCTAACCTTACTGAAATTCTCACAGAAATGTTTCTTTTCTGTAGCATAGAAGCTGTTATTGTTTACTCTTGATTTCAGAATAAAGCCTGGACGTATGTTCATAGAGCGCAGTAATCAATGGACCATGACACTATGTGGTTGTCTGACAGGCTTAGCTCTGACACTCTGGTTTCAGTATTTCAGCAGCATATGCTGCCAGTCCCAACAGAGACAGCAAAGAGCAAACACTGATTTGATTAATAGCCTGGGCACTCAGCCTAAGAAAGAGTGATCCTTTATCACAGCCCTGTACTGATACTCATTAGGAATATTATCTCTGTTGTAGAGTTTACATCGTCTAAACAGTAACTTTACAAGAGCAGGGAAAATGGAGGGCTGCAACAAACATTCAGGGTTATAAATACATTTGGCGTTTTTGAGCATTTAAAATCTGGAAAAGTCATTAGACTAACTGCAGGTTTGCTGCTTATGAACGAACACACACACACACACACACACACACACACACACACACTAGCATTTAGCTTGAATTGTTTTGAACCATTGTTTAGAAACTCACTGGAGATTGGGATTTATTATTTCAGCTTGTAAAGACTCTTGCAAATAGCAGAGGCCATATCAGTTCAAATATCAACTTCAAGTGAAGTCCAAATAAACTTCCTTCTGCTTAGGTAGCTCTACTTATCTTGTTCTCAAATACATATAACTGCATATTACACCAATCAAACAAGCAAGGTGTCCATAGATAACAGTTTATTTTTAAAAAATAAAGTTTCCTCTGTTTTTCAAAACCCGCTCGGGTTGCCAGATTGAGCATGACGCTTTCAGCAAATTAAAAATAAATACTTATTCTATACAGAAGTGATAACATGCATCATTGCAGGCATTTCTAATCAAATTCTGAAATCTCATGGGAAAGCTGGTTTTGTTATTTTTAGGTTTTAACTGCTGATGTAAAAGTATGCAAAGTATGAACAGCATGCACTTGTTTTCAAGGCTCGTCTTGAGGAGTAGCTTCTTTTTGTTGTTTTTTTTTTTAAACACAGTGTGTAGTCAGGTGCCTCCACTCACCTCTGCCACTAAACCCCACAAAAAAAAAAAAAAAACACCACGCGCACGCAAGCAATTAAACAACAACACTGGAAGAGGTATCAAAGAAAAGAGAGGTGTGGTCAGGCGGTTTAGTGTCTGTGTTTGAGAGAGAGGCACCTGTGTAGTGAGGCTAACGGCCTGTGTGACATTCACAAGGTTTCCTGACATCTGTACTGCTCAACTCTCTGTATTATCACCCTTTGTTCTCTTGCACTCACACAATGACCTACATGCACCTAAACGCACATATACACACCACCAGGTTTACACACACAACCATAAAAACTTTATTACACAGAGCCAAATAATGCAGTACTGCTATTGAACAGGAAGCGCTACGTCTGGACAAACACACTGTATGTCACTTTAAAGCACTTTGGAATCTAAAAATCTACTAAACTGCCTTTTTACTAATTTAATTATTAGAAACTATTTGACAAAACTAATTGAGAAAACAGAGGAGTGTTCTCACCCATGCAAGCAGGGCTGCTACAACAGGTGAAGGTTCAGTATGACAGAAAAAGATATCACATGTAAACTGAGTAAAATACTAACTTCCTGTAACTTAAAAAAGGCACAGAGGTTAGCAAAGGACTTGTCTGGATACACTTAGGGCTGGACAACAATTCAATATCCATATATATATCACAATATAAAAGGTTTCACTAACAATTATATGATTTTTAAACACATTTTTAATATTTGAATATATTTACAAGCATCTGTCACTGACTGATGTTCATTACAGGGTGATTCCTAGTTCACAGGCCTCAATTTTATAGTTAGTTTTAAAATATTAATATTGACAGGTTTATGTCTGAAAGTAATATTTCTCATGTGTTCTTGGCATTTTATTCGGTGGCTTTTTTATTGTTCTTATCGATATCGGATTTATATCGTATTGACTGAAATTAAGAAATAGATCATGATATAAATTTTGGACATATCGTCCAGCCTTAGACACACGTATCTCAAAAACATGAGAGAATTCATGATACTAGACTCATGATTAAATATTCACACTATTTTTGAAAGAAAGGTCGTTATTAAATATTCATGATTTGCCCATTTCTTCTATAAACAAGAGTATTAATAGATAGTTTATCCACAATACCCACAGTAACCCTCTATTCTGCAGTTTTAAGTTGTGGAAAAACATGACAACACACAGCTGTCAAAAACAGCATAACTGACATCACTCTCTCTGGATGGAGAGGATAGCCCCCCACCCTCTTTAGCTCCACTTCTCTCGCAGATCAAAAAGATGTAGAGACTTGTTTCCTGTGTCTGCAATGAAGCACACACTACCATTTACCTTCTCAGCTTGGTAGCATCGTATAATTGGAGAGGGGGGAAAAGACAGAAAGAACTAAAACCAAACAAATCTCATTATATTAAAATTTATAATGAAACGTTCATTGGTCGGTTTTCTGCAAACACTGACACTATCCATGAAGAGCTCAGAAAAAGAAACATGATTATTATGATAAGAAATATAGCCACATGGCCCAGCACTATCCTTAGTTATCTGTCTTCACCCTGCTCACTTCCCTCTCCACTTTTCCTCTCTTCATCAGCATGCTCTCAGGAGGACCTGGCCCACCAGGACAGAGGTGTGACTCATCAATATAACACCTGGCACAGAGCTCGACGGCTTCAGTGTGTGTGTGTGTGTGTCTGTCTAAAAGACTGCTTCACAGCAAGACAGGAGAGAGAGAGATGGCAGCAGGACACGTCAGGATGGGGGCACAGATGAGATATATATCAGTGCCCCCTCCCCTCAACCCCTGCAGGCTGTCAATCTGCTTCATATATATTCTCTCATTCTCTCTCTCTCTCCCTCTCTCATTAAATCTTTCCATTAGTGTTCTCTCTTTCTTTTTGTCACTCTCCTTTCTTTTTCCTCCCTGTTCTCTCTATCCTATTACTTACACTCTTATCTCTCCGTATCCCTCTGCCCTCCCCCCTTATTCATTTCTTCTCTATTTACTTTTTAATATTCCCCCACCATCCCCTTTCCTCTTTCTCTATCCCTCTCCTCTTCTCAATAAGGGAGAAATGTTGATTCCTTTTCCACACACACAGTTTGTACATTAATAGGCCAGACTTGGGAAAGGCAATTATTTCCTAGCCAAATCAGCGTCCTGCCTAATTATGATCAACACAATGTCAAATGCATCATGCTGTCAGACCTGAATGTGTAATTGTCCACCCTAATGAATAAGCACTGGCCTGCTCTTTACACATTAAATTCATTTGATGAATGAACAGAACCCTAATAAAGAGAGCAGGCTGTAATAACGCTGCATTTAAAAAAAAGGAAAACAGTTAATCCATTTCCAAGAGACACAACACACAACACAGCAAAAGCACTTCTCTTTCAGTACGAAAACGATCACAAACTAACCCTTGTCCTGTCTAGGATTTTGTTATAGTTTTATGTTCAAAAGCAGCAATTATTAACTGCTGAGCTAAATAAAGAGTCTCCGCCGGCACACTGCAGGGAAAGTTGCTGACAAGTTCAAACATGATGTCTGGTGCGTGGGCTATTTTACCTAACAATTTTGCTTTTTCCACACCCAAAAAGCTGCTCATTATAGCCCAAAATAAATGTGTATATTTTAAACTATCCCAGTCCTAGTGGTAGACAATGTTTATACACAAATTCTTCATCCAAATATTTCTTCTGAAATACCAGGTTCTAAGACGTTTGTCCCCCTTTTCTATACCACGTACAGGCTGCGATTCTGAGAGGGCTTCACATCAGATTTAAGAACATGGCTGTGAAGATGTGATGGCATTCAGTCAGAAGAACATTAGTAAGCTCAGATACTGATGTTACATGATTCATTTTGGATAACAAAAATCACTTTAAAGCCTTTCAGAGGAATCGGGAGGTGCTCCGTCACTCGAGAATAGGGCTGTGGCGGTGAAGATTTCCCATGCTGTTTTAGTCCGGGCTCAACACAGCGATATTACCATCCCAAATTACTTAACTCATCCCGATTCTATTGCTACACTCCTCATTGTCACCAAGAACCGTCCTGAACTGTTCCTTTTGAGACTGCTCCATGACTCTGAAATGTGCAATTATTTGTCATTGTACAATGTACAACAATATGCGTCTCCTGCATTTAACCCATCTGTGGCTGTGAACACACACACTAGTGCACCAGGGGCTGTGAACACACACCCAGAGCGGTGGGCAGCCATCCCTGGCGCACGGGGAGCATTTTGGGGGTTCAGTGCCTTGCTCAAGGGCACTTCAGCCATGGATGATCCCGCCGGTACTGGGGAACGAACCGGCAACCTTCCGGTACCAAGCCCGGTCCTCTAACCTTTAGGAGGCAGTTGGGCTTCGACAGACACGTGGCTAGATGTGGCTCAAATTCGCATTTCTTTGTTTAACAGCGACTTTTCTGGCACGGATTTTGCATATTGCCTCGTCTGAATTGTCTGGCGCTCCCTTTTCATTTGGTAGAAAGCTGAAATGCTCCCAAACTGTCGAAGTTGTGACTAGGTTTGCTGCCATTGTGTCCATTTTATAAAAACGAAGACTGACACTCAGCCGTTCAGCTGCAGCACTTCAGATGCCAACAGTTGGGAATAAATTACACTCCTAACCTTGTTTTAGGATTTTAATGAATTTATGTAACATTCACACACAAAAGTGTAAAACAAGAAAAACCATGCAGTGAAAGGGAAAATAAATATAAATAAAATCCATTCCTTGGGGTTTGCTGGTCAATAGTGCGGTATCACCCTACTGCAGTTATTGCGACAGTCATACTCGAAAAAATGCCATTGAGCATGGAGACTTTATGCTCATTTTTTCGTCTAGAAATGATAAAAGCTGTGTGTGCACCATTGATCGTCTAAGTCCACAATGAGCAAACACTTCATTGTTCACTGATATTACATGAAGGCTACTAATCTTGTACATACTGTACATTTCAGAGTTGTGTCCACTGTGGAAAAGGCTTGAGATTTGGGAAAAACACAAACGCTGCCAATCAAATATTTCGAAGAGCCTTTCCCATCCTTGCCACAACAGGCTGACATACTTCAGAGAGATTACATAAAACAGCTGAGACTCTACGTTCTGAAAAGGGACTTGCAATGAGAACAAAAAACAAGCTGGAGGAGTGAACTTCAGAGATCACTCGGGGGCTTCGAAAAGAGACAATCCCTCAGAAGTTACAAGACGTCTTAAACCTCATCTCAGAGCTCTCTCCCGTTTGCATTTCTATCTGCGCTAGTATTGCCTAAGTGTGTCTGCGGCAGAGAGGTTCTTTGATACAATAAGGCTTTGATTAAATATGCAGGGCGTTTACAAAAGAGCCACCGAGCCTCGCTCATTTGATTTCATTAGGCCATACATGTTTTACCAACAAACTCAAAAATAAACAAATTTATGGCTTATGCAATGGACCAGAAATGTATTCAAATAATTAAATCCTAACATGTTTCTTCACCTAGGGCAGAGCGTTTAAGATGCAAATCCCCTCGGCAGCCTCGCACGGGCCGAATATTTCATTTGCTCATTATCAAGTCCTCCTACTTTGTGTAAAAATGATTGATTCCACGTATGAAGCTGTAAATGCTCCTCGTACGCAGGCAGAGGGCAGCTGAATGGCAGAGATAACAATAACATTATGCCGGTAATTACCGACAATCTCATAAACACAGAGTTGTAGAACAAGACTGAAAATCTCAGGCTCATTATCCGACATTAATGGGTCTGCAGAGGCAGCTCAGACTTCGTCGCGGCATTTCAAACGTGCAACGTGCAAGTACGAGTTGCACAACAATCAGATCCATTAAGATGAAAATACCAGAGGGAGGGCAACACTGCTCGTACACTCGTTTACACACACATACACACACACACACACCCAAACAAATGTGCAGTGATGCGAGAGTGATTAAGAGTCCAGCTTAGTGGCTTAGAGACCTGAAAGAAGAAAGGCCTTATACTGTAGCCTTGTGGAACCCCAAACACAGAGCTTCATGCTGGCTGCTTCACTCCATACTTTCATTGTCAACAAGCTGCCCTCCCAGTGTGAAGCGAATAAAAACCTCACACATCACACCTCAGCAAACACATCCAAGAGGCTGTATTCCCTTTGAAGATGGAGGGCTACCTATATGAAAGACTGTCTATTCTGTGTGAGCATCAGTCGGCAATGCTTCAGAAAGCAATTCAATGGCATATGATGCATTCTACTGTACATCCAATTAATGATTCTAACGTACTCTGTACCATATAGCTGCAATTATCCAGTATAAATATTATGAACACAACCATTTGGCGTGTTTGTATAAAAAAAGTTGGCTCGGCCAATTTCAAACAGACTGCACGCTTCTGTCGCTTCTGCCCCCGTCCTGTTAAGACCCGTCCCAAAGGAGACGTGGGGGAAGGGAAGTCATTGGGAAGGAGGCATCAAACACATGGGACCCGCAAACTCCATCCAAGTGCATCAATCCCACAGCGCACCAATGTTTCACCTCTCCTTCAACCTCAGTCTGGGCCCTGCACCCGCTCCAGGCTCACCGCCCCGCCTCATTACCTAATTGTTCACACACCACTGGCCCCAATATACATACAACCAACCCCCTTAAATGGTTTAATTTTAGCTACTAGAGTGGTTTTCCATTCTGCATTATTGAGGTCCGTCTTTTTTCCACCTCCCACACACCTGCTCTAACTCTTCAGTGAAGAAACCTTTTTAGTCAGTTACCACAAGTAATAGAAAAAGCAGTTAATTTAAAAGAAAAACTATTTAAATACAAACTGAGACACACAGTTAAATCTAGCCCCTTCATCACACAAACTAAAGAAAACATTTCCATTGATTCACAGTCCAATTCTGGGGGCTTTATAGACCTCTGTTTGATACAAACAACATGTGCAGCTTTAAAGAAGCTGAATTGGACACTGTTTGTTCATTTTAACTTGGGTTAGTAATCAGTAGCAAATACATGGAGTCATTTTGGTAACATATACTTGTTAGTCCCATGGTTATCATGTCTTGCAGCGTATCAGTTGAAGCAGGGAAGCATTCAAACAAACAGATACAATAAAAGAGAATGAGAGAGAGAGAGATGCAGTAGAGTCAAGCTGTACAAAATCAATGTCTTCGTTCGCATTGAATGGATTTATTGATTAAAAATCTCCTTCTGCTCTGACTATCATCTGATGGATGCTAATCAGCCTGGCAGGCGGTTTATCTGGCCTTGTCGCCAGAAAGACTAAATAAATATTTATTCGTAAGGGAGCGGCTGCCATTTTGAATGAATAATAAATGCCTGTGCGCTATGCTGTAATAGCGCTTAGCTGCAGACTGAAATGCCTTGGCTAATTAGTTAATCAAACATTCTTCACACTGTGCTCTCAGTGTGTGTGTGTGTGTGTGTGTGTGTATGTCTACTCAATTTGAAATCAGAAGGTCTTGATATTACTGAACTTCTACTGCCTTATTATCCAGGGGCTATAAAACGAATAACTAGTACAGTCGTGAATATTATACCTGACAAACTTATTGACATGGATTCCAAACATTCCAGAAACCTCTGTCAAGCTTTGAAGCAGCTTCACATCTAAGGAAAGATCAGTGTGCATCAAGTGTATTAAAAAAAATGCCAAGCATCATTCAAAATCAAGTAAATATCTTTCATGTATCATGACTCGAGCAGTCTGCCAATTTCAATCTGAGCTCCTTCAAAATTCCTCATGTTACTGGTAAGTTCAAGGTAATATTAAAAAAAAATACATCAAAACAGCATCAAAACAGAAGGTACTCAAAATATGGAAAGACAGTATTGAGGTGGAGATTTATTCAGAGTGGAATGCATTGAGAAATTATCTAAATAGACTTATGTTCCTACTGTAGACTAAATCCAAATCTGGGTTTGGGTTGTGTTATATATAAAGTTCCAAAGTCAAGATTCCTCACAAAATAAAATATGCATGTAACAATGAACATTCACAATGCAGCACAGGCTAAATCAGATACAGACAGGCTGCTCTCAAATGAACAAGCTAGAAAACCTGACTGTTGTTGTATTGAGTGGTTAAAAAGCTAAAAATAATTAATTAATTAATTAATTTTAAAGTTAAATAAAATCTAGCAAGCAAAAACACCTCACTACTGGAACATCTAAAAGACATGCAACAAAAAGAACACAAAAATAGTAACAGGTCCATGATAAAAAAAAAAAAATTAATCCAGAAATTGTAATTTGAAATTATATACATTTTAATTGCAACATCAATTCAAATTCATAATGGTAGATTAATGCTTTATGTACAAGTCTGCTAACATCTTGCAGAAGTCAGATTAGTACACATTATTAATACACAGATACTACAGTGTTTATTATCCCACATCTAACAGAAGTAGCCTCTGTGAGACATGATACCAATATCAATAGGCACCGACCTGCAACACATCTGATATTAACATTGTAACTAATATCCTATTTGTGCTGCAGCATGTGAGCCACTGACCAACCCAGAACAGCTGTTAGACATTCAGGTTATTGCAGTTGTCTGTTAGCTTGTTTTGCTGTTGTTCTCTCTGCATGAGTGGCTCAGGGCTACCTGATCTGGCCGTTCTGAGCAGTGGTGGTGGGACAGTAGAAGCATGCCATGCCATGAAGGATCCAACAGCAGGTAGAAGCAATCTGCTTCTCTCTGAGCCAACACCACTTATCTGTCTGGGGAGGGACCGTCTGTTTCAAAACACACGCACATGCAATGGCATGAATGCACACACGCTCGTGCACATGCTGTAACTTACAGATGAGAGTATTACTGTGTCTGTGTGCATTAGTGTGGCATGATCAAATAATAAACTGTCAATTCGCTAGAAGTATTCATTTCAGTACCCCGCAGTCACCCAGCCACAAAGCCACACGTAAACGTACACTTTCTCACTCCATCTCACACACACACACACACACAAACCCCACAAGTGCTTCACTCTTTCCCAGAAAGATACAACTCACTGATTTATTACAGTGCTCAGCTTATTATGATATTTGGTGAAGATTTTTAGGGGGCATTTGGCCTCCTGTCAAACCTACACCTTTTTCCAGCTGGGCAAACTAGGATAATGTAGCAGCAGGCTGCTACACAACTCTCTGGGGAAAGAGGAAGGGGGGAGAGAGGGAGGGAGGAAGGGAAGAGACAGAGAGAGAGAGAGAGAGAGAGAGAGACAGAGAGCGCAGGTATAATCCCTAATTCTCTGGGAAACGAAAGAGTCACTCTTCACCCTCCCACAGAGGCAGGAAGCGCTGCAGGAAATTAACTGGAAATGATATTCACAGCCTTCTGTCAGCTCTCGTTCTTCTCTCTGAGACTGCATCACCCCCACACACACACACCCCCGCCCACCCTCCACATGAACAATACGCTCAAACCGGACAATCACATCTCAGGAGCAGCTGTAGCTGGACGTCATTACCTTTCTATGGTTTGGCCAGAAAGATAAACGGAGATATAAAATATATCTTTATGAGAAAAAGAGCAACTGCAAAGTAGAAAGAAGAAAAAAGAAACAAACAAACAATGTGTTTATATTAATTGGTACATGTTCAGAACAGTCTAGAAGATGGCAACCTCAGAATATTACACATAGTGCTTATGTCAAAAAAGAAACAAAGTCAATACAGTGAGATGGAGGGAAAGATTCAAAGAACACAAGCGTGGGGCAAAGAGAGAGAGAGAGAGAGAGAGCACCTAAAGGACACCTAATTTCACTTTACATAAACGCAAAAGCTGATGATAACACAAATGAAGCACACTCTGTTTAAAAGATTGTGTGTGTGTGTGTGTGTGTGTGTGTGTGTGTGTGTGTCCATTTCCTTCCCAGGCCGGGCAAAATCTCGAACAGAACGGCCTGGATGACACACATCCGCCCACCCCTCCGCCCACACTCTGCAGAAGGTCTCTCTGGCACTGCCTGGAACGTACAATGGATACTTTATTGCTAGAACTGCTGTCTCAACAACAATGCATGCTTCCACCCCTTCACGGCCCAGCAGATGGACTCCAGACTCCGAGCTCGGCTCTTCCCGAACCCTTAAGAGTGGCCAGAACAGAGCGTGGAGAGGTGAATCACTTTCATTGTTTTGTCCTGGTGTGTTAGAGGCTTACACGGTACAGGAAACAGTGTAATTCTGCTGAGAGGGACTTCCTTTATGGCCCTGTGACAAAACTGTATCCAAAAAGCCTTTAATAATTTGACACATGTCCGTGAAGTGCTTGACATGCACTAAAGTTTATACGCTTGGAATCAGTGTTCCAAAGCCTGAAACCAATGATTAGTAAAGTAACAGAAGACTTGTTGCAGAAAAGGAATAAACGATTAATTTCAAGTCCAAGATATGTAGCGTTGTTTTTAGCCTATGGCATATAGCACTCTGATATACACTTGACTGGCTTTGAGTGGCAAGGTGAAATGAGTTACTGACTGGAGGAGGTGGAGGCAGTGGGTGGAAGTGGATCATCAACCACAGGAGACGGAGGGCAAGATGTAACATCTAATGTTGATGGCACTGGTTCAAGTCCATGGCGAGACTTTTTTTTGTTTGTTTATCCACCCTCTCAAAGAACCAATCTAGCGGTGTCTGACAGTGCCTCTCTACTTTTCGTCATAGACGAGATGGTAACAATGCATTGCCTTGTGAACAGCTCTAAACAAATGAGCACAGACGTTCACGTTTTATGAAAGTTCACAAGCTGAAGGTTAATATGTAAAAGGACTTACTGTAATTAGAAAGCTGTCAAAGAAATAGGTATATGATTAACATGGAGCAGACACACTGATATTATGAGAGCATAATTGCTAAGGAGGTACACTGATAAGAGAATCACGTTAAATTTGCTTAACAAATAGCCTGTATGTGGTGTCACTGATGCAAAGCAGAGTGTAGCATCACCTGTGAAACATTCTGATAGTAAGTGAAAATGTGAGTGAAAACCCAGTTCCATGAGGTGCTTGATGCTTCAAGTTCCTATAATGTTAAATTTTGCTATATGTTTTTGAAATTTTAACAATTCTGACAAATATAATGATTATCGAACGTATTATTGCTGGTGTAAGTTATTTCTAAAGTGTGTGTGTGCATAACCTGAGGGATCATAAGAAAACAATAGCATGTAAGTGGGGTTGGGGGTTGAGGGGAGAACCTTTTATTTGTCATAGATTCCATACAGCCCTGTGGAGTGTGTGTGTGGGTGTGTGTGTGTGTGTGTATAATCAGGGGCTTCCTGGGAGACCCTTAGCTTTGTCATAGCAGAAGAATGGTTCAGTTCTGAGTAAGCATGTACAGTTGAGAACTTTCTCAGGCTTCTGGGATGCACTCACGCCTTCATTCCTTGATCTTGTCTCATTTGTTCTCCTGCCCGACCTCTGTCATTTCCTCCTTACAACCTTACTCACCAAGCATGAGTAAAAAGACCCCCCTCTCACTCACACTCCTCTGCCCATTTTCTCAGCAGATGTCTTGGGTTACTGACACTTTTCATGTGAACATTTTCATGGGTGCCAGAGACCACCGAAGTTCTTAGAAAGTCTAGTGAAGCAGACACGCTCCCTCATTTACCACTATGTAACAGACACATTTTTTTATCATGTGTATTTGTGAACCCAGCCTAGTGTGTGCAAATACCAACACATTAGGGTTAACAAAGCACTCCACGTGTCAGCTTACACTCAGACTACTGTACTTGTTTATTGTTGTTGTGTATTTTTTTTTTTTGCAAAAGACCTAAGAAAAGCCCACCAATCAAAAATGCACAGCCAACAGCGTCCTGCGACTACAAGTAAAGGACTAGAGGCCGACCAACACAAATTGTGTAGCAGCAAATGAGCTGAAGATCAACAAGGTATGTGTGTCTGAGTGGGCACTGTGTTTAAAAACTGAGAATGAAGCACTACACAAAAAACATCTGCTTTGTGGTGGGCTGCAAAGTATGCAAAGTATGCACAGCAACAGAAGGACCACAGTCTGTAATCACAGAAACAGTGATACTTCAATATTATGGCTCATCTGTGTGTGTGCGTGTGTGTGTGTGTGTGTGTGTGTGTGTAAAATGTATTTTTCTATTTAATTGTAGTAATTATTTTAGCATAATAAAAGGCATATTTTAAACCTTAATAATCAGTGTGCTGTTTTATTTATGTGGCTCAAACACTGGACTATGGCCCTACAAGGCAAGGCCTGGCCACAGAGATTGGAATACAGACATGAATTATAGTAGAACTGTAGATGAAGGTGGAAAAACATGAACTGAGGAAACAGAATTCTAAAAAAATGTAAGCAATGGCCCCTTTAATAGTCACTGAATCACAGTGTCTGTATCTCTTCTTTCCAGGCATTTTTCTTTATTATTAGCCAGCTTAAGGAAAAATCTGCTCTGAGTCTTTGAGCTGGTCCTCTGGCCACAGATTAAGCCTAGTCCTAAAATAAAGAGGATTTTCAAAATAGAAAGATTAATTTTGCCCAAGACAAGGCAGGGGAAAGTGTGCCTGGCTGTTTTAGCTGATTATAATGTTCTGGACAGAGTCAGCAGAGATTGTGTGTCTTCAGCCCTTAGGAAAATATAAAAGATAAGCACTCTGTGAGCATGCAGAAAGGATATTCTTCAGCCTAACTAACTGCAAGAGCCCATAACCAGACCACACACTCCAACTACTTAAGGTTGGTCTGGGGGTCTAAATAACACAGTTGATTTAATAATTTGGGGCACAACAGGTTCTGTATCATTGCATGTAATGTACATAAAAAGACCCATATTGAAGACAGCCACATTCATTGTGGTTTCACGTATTGAGTTTAACGTATTATGTTCAAAATTATAGAAATTTCAAAAAATATTATTTGCCTCCAGACTGCTTTGCATTCATTACAATATTTTACATCTCTTGTCATATTAACCACCACTACAATTAATCTTAGCTTTACAGCAGTTAATTAATAAACTGTGGTAGTAAAGAAATGAAATCAAATTCTCAAAGCAGTTTTCCAGCATTTAGTTTAAAAGGATTCTGAACATGCCAATGTTTAGATATCATCTGATTTTTATTTAATTATTCTTCATTAAGAGAATTAAAAAGGGTTACCAGTAGACAGTATCGACTGCCTTAGAATTTTTTCCCTGTAGCATCTGAGCATTATTAATGGTCACTGTCCACTTTAACAAAAACACCCTCTACTCCCTCCAAACAAACTTCCTATGTGGACTCTGTAACCTCTATGAGCCACCACTGCCTGTTTGTGTGCATGTGTGAGCATGTGCTGGAAAGGGTCCAGACCAAGGGGTTTCCCCCACCACTCCCATTCTTTCTAGGATAGTGTCCTCACTTTCAGAATGCTGTCCTTCCTGTTCGGTGTGTACGATTTTAAAGCTCATGGCAGTGCATATTTCATGTGAATTAACATGCTTTCTTATTCTAAACATATAAAAAGCAGACTCTGGCCCTGTATCCCGGATTCAGACAGAGCTCAGACATGCACTACTGCCAGGAAAGCTCAGGAAACAGTGACATCACGGTCGTGTGAAGGACACTGCGACATCGTTACTTCCTGTGCGAGTGTCTGTATCCACGACGATAAGATCTCTCTGCTGATCACTCTGGGAGGAAGCTACTTTCTGCTTAGGATGCAGAATAATAGAGTGTCAGTGTGATGCCACAGTTCAGACTGTACACTTAAAGGCTCAGAAGGACTACAGAATGTCCTTCAAAAAAATTAAGGTGTCTGACTAACAATGAGCTGAATTGACATTTTTGATAAAGAGTGGGTGAAGAGCAATAAAAGCATTGCAATACTTAATTTTATTTGCATCTTTACAATACACAATATTTGTCAGTGATCTTAAAGTTTTTGATAAATTTGTAAATATGATTTATTACAGTTCTATCATGGTTAATAGGGCTTATATATAGCAGTTAGCTATGTTTTAAAATGTAGCATGAAGTCACTGGTGGCTGCTGTTTACAAGGTTTTCAAAATTTGTCTTAATCTGGCAACACAGATTTCCAGTGCTCTAGAATGACTAAAAATAATTAATAATAATTAATTTAATCAATACTTATAATTTGCAATGTCTTGCAAATTATATATATATATATACACATATGTTGTTTTTGGAAAAAACAACAGTGCTAATGTCACTAATGTGTTAAATCTGACAGTTCTCAAAATAGCTAGCTACATAACTGACGTATTTCTGTGCATGCTAGCCCAACAACAGGTAACGTTAGTGGAATACCTGCACCTGCACAAATTACATTAAGCCACATTAGTAATCTGATTATCACACAAATGCCCCAAAAAATGTCTTGTCTGGACCCCCAAAAAGCAAATTATGATAACACTTCCCACTTATAATCACCCTGTTGTTGAAGATATAATATGTCAGATATATAAATCATCACACTCAGACAAAAATAAAGCCAGTATATACAGGGTAACAGTCATAAAAAATAAGACAGGATGTGTCAATGTAGTACTGTTCTCAGTAATCTGAAATTACACTGTTCTGTGGTGCATATCTTTGATGGAGATCTATGTCTCATTCATACACACAAATTAGAGCATGTACACAAAGCAAACGGTGTACATACGAAGCTGAGTCCTGCTGTTTGTTTACAGTGTAGTCTCCTAATGCCAGTAAACAAAAGGAGCGCTAACTTTGTTACAGCTACATCCTGTTTCCTGGCACAATGCTATTAAAGTGGGCCGATTGTGCTGTGATCGCTTCAGGAAGTGGCAGTGGCCATGAGGGTCAGGGTGGCAGTTTAATGGCAGTAAGTTAGAGGCAGCAGCTTTTCTCATTCTCATTTATGGACCTTAAGACAAGGAGATGCCTGCAGCCAATCCCCCCGACACACACCCACACACACACTCGCACACTCCAGCAGGACTGTCACTATAGCTCACAAATTAATATACTGAACTAAGTATTTTAGAATATGGATACAATCATTTTAAATGTTTATAAGTAGAAGAAACCCTTAAGCACACATACTTTACACAATCAACCAGAAAATGTATACGTTAATAAACAAACCTGGATAATTAAGAAATTACAACTTAATCCAGAATTCGTGATCTAAACCTTAGAAGAACTTCTGTTGAACTCCAGTTCTGATTCTGCAATGGATAACAAAACCAATTCCGATTCTATAACAGATAGCAGAACTAGTTCTGATACCAGAATGGACATGAAAACCAATTCTGATTCCAGAACAGATATCAGGTCTAATTCTTATTGTAGAACTGATGTCAAGGATGTGCTTGGCCTGTGGTGTGAGACCAGATAACAATGGCAGGTTGAGAAGATCCCGTTGTTTGAAGAGTTGCAAAAGCGACTCAATCTCTCACACGAGAGAGAGAGAGAGAGAGAGAGAGAGAGAGAGAGAGAAGATCCCTCTTCTCTGTCTGCATCTCTCTCTCCATTCCGGTAATGAAGCTGTTTATGGGCTGCCGCTCCCCACCGCCCACAGCTGATCAATATGAGCTCCAGTGGAGCAGAGCTGTTCGAAGATCTCCTCCACCTTATCCCCTCTCTCTTTCTCTCTCACTCTCACTCACACACATTTTCTTTCATTCTTTGAGTGACGGCTGGAGGTTTTCTCGGTCACGAAACTCTAGAGACACAGCAAAATATACTAGGACAGGAAGGGGAGGGAGAGTGCAGGTCAAAGCACTTCCGCAATGTAACTTCATTAAAAACATCTGTGAAACACAGCAGTCTAATTAACCTCATTAGAGACAAAGTTATCAGAGGTGAATGGAGGCCTCTCATAAGCTTTTAATACAACAGTTGAATTAAAAAAATGAATAGGACAGATTGCAAAGTCCAAATCTCTAGAGTATGCTTATTTGTTTTTGTTGCAAGACCACATTCACTGTAACAACACCCGAAAGTATGCATTTATTTTAATAATGTAATAAATTTTAGTAAGTGCCGTTAAACAGTCCTGAAGTCGTGGGAGTGGACAGCATAAATGTGTGTCTGTTTATGAGCCTGTTAGTCTGTAGCACGGTTTGACACTGTGGGGACATCGTCACACCCCATGCTAGGTGACACATCTTTCACTTTGAGTGAGAGAGAGAGAGAGCGAGAGAGAGAGAGAGCGAGAGAAAACGCTAACCTGATCTGATCACATAAAAAAGCTGAGTACAACATACTTACAGGCCTGGTTCACACTCATTTAACTTTGGGTCTGACCACACCATGATAACAAAGAGCCCCCTAAAGTTTCCATAGCACATCACATATCGCATCATCAGCCAGCGATCACAAGCCAAGCAGAAATGTACTAATTTCAAAGCAGAAAAACTGCTCGCTTGTGTTCTTTCTTTTCAAATTTCTCAGATTCTTACACACACTCACACATAGGATGACAATATTTAAAACAAAAAAAATTGCCTTTTGACTGCAAAATGTTCTTAATAATACAAACCATTGGGAAGTATTGTAGAGTTCTTAGAAAGAATCTGGGTGCAACCTTTGCTTAAAGTTTAGAGGAGCAGCCCTGGGATCATAAGGTCACAGACTCAATCCCCACAACCTGCTGGAACATCCATGGTTGAGGTGCCCTTGAGCAAGGCATCTAACCCACAAAGTGCTCCCTGGGCACTGAGTGTTACTGCCAGCTGCTCCAGGTGTGTGTTTTCACTGCTCTTAATCACGATGTAGGGTAGAGGTCAAATTCCGATGTTCTCTTGTACAATGACCATAAAGCATGATGTCACATTTTTTTCACAAATGCAGTGTTGCGTGGACAGCACAAGGACAACACGCATCATACAGAGTACTGTACGTGGTCTGCAAAAGTGGACAGAAGCGCATCAGCATTCTTAAAGCCTTATTTACGTCCGTGCTTCAGCTCATGTTTGTCAAAATGTGTTTTCTTAAAACTACCTCTTTAAACCCCAGCTCAGAGCTGTTTGTTTGCAGCTTGTCTCTGCCGATCTCTATCTCCACACTGTTGATTAGGCCGAGCTCAGAGGGTCTTCTGGTCTGTGTGGGAAGTTCAGACTCTAAGGGCTAGTGTGTGGGTGTGGGTGTGTATGTGTGTGTGTGTGTGTCTCCACTTCATGTGGTTATTGGGGGCACACATGAGGCAGTATAGAAGGCATCACAATAAATCAAACATGTCAGCCAGACTCCCAGAGGACCAGTGTCAAAAAAGACGCATCTCATATGGACAGCCGAGACAGTCACCAAACATTGCACACTGCCCCCACCTTCTCTAGCAGTGCGCACACACACACACACACACACACACACACACACACTGAACTACCGTCACCCTAAACCCTGACAAAGAATCACACACTCATTGCACATCTGCCAACAGGAATCCAGCCAAACCTACAGCACAAGTACAGACATGACACAGTGGACTCCTTACATACACAAAAAAGGCCCCTTCTCTTCCTCTCCTCTCCCATCTTTCTCTCTTTGATAATCTTTCCTGTTTTATGCTTTGAGGTTCAGCTGTCAGGACGGTTATTGATCCAGCACCCCCCCTGCAGGCTGGGCTGAATCAGCCCTGATGTCCCACCTGCTCTGTGGCTTGATCACCAAAATTGAGCCAATGCTAGCAGACACATTGTGACATGTAGAGACACTTTAGGGCTAGACTCCCAGGCACACTGAGAGACAGGAAGAGCACCTCTTTCAGACACATTTATTCACACCACTGAAGAACACCAACACATAACAGACCACCCATGACCTCTGAGAAAATGAGAGAGGGGGAGAGGGGAGAGAGAGAGACCGACCAACCAGCTCATCACAGAGAGTAAGAACAGATCTCTGGAACTCAGGCTCGAATTAAACTTGAATGCTATGAAAAGATTACAAACTGAAACCATATCTCATTACCATCAGAGATCCATAATGGAGCCAGATCTTGACTAAGTACCAGCTCAGTGTCCACCGAGTAACGGTAGAAAAGAGCAGGTTTAGAAGTGAAGACAAGCATGCACTTTCTCCTTCGCTGTCAATAATTCAAAATAATACAAGAACATTTTTCAGACTGTTTAAATTCCTGATCCCACTTTATCAAACACTTATAAAACTGGAAAAAGTACAGATGATTATGGGAGAGGGGCAAACAGCCCCCCGTGTTGCTTCACATGTCACTGCCTGAGAGACACTGGGTAACACTTACCTCACCACGTGTAATTATATATATATAGCTAGTATTCGTTCATACCTGCCCTACACTGATGCTAAGCCCTTAATACATACATTCATCACTTTGCGTCTTGACTATAGCAATGCTCTCCTTACAAACTACAGCTCCTGCAAAACACAGCTTCCCAGCCACTTACACCGACATATCTCACCCATACTCAAAAACCTACACTGCTTGCCTGTGTCACACAGAGTCACTTATAGTAGTGCTTATTCTATATACAGTTCTGAACTTTTAACCCCACATTGTCACATTGTTACTTGTAGTACCAAAGCCCTGTCACAGGACTCTAGGTGATTGAGGTTCCTTGTCTGCTGCTGTCTTCCACGCATGTGGAATCATCTCCCTCAAAACATACGAGCAGCAGACAGCCGTAACTCTTTTAAATCTCTTCTCAAAACTTTTCAAATATGCATATAATTGCTAATCTGCCTTTAACTCAATTAGATGCTATTTACATATTCTTATCTATCTTGTCTGTGTGCCTCTTGTTTATACACACTTCCTTGTTTTGCTTTAATCTCCGTGTTTTTATTTTCCGTCTTATGTTCTATTGTTCTCTTCCATTTATTTTATTATATAAAAATATTTATTATATATATATATATATAGAGAGAGAGAGAGAGAGAGAGAGAGAGAGAGAGAGAGAGAGAGCGCTACTATTTTCATTAATTTTTAAAATGATCATGTCGTCATTGTAATATTGTCGTTGTTGTTACAGCTGTAAGGTGGTAATATGGTAAGACCGTGCTCATTTCAGTCATGTACAGCTTTGAATGTTGAATCTTCAGAGAAAGCAGGCAGAGATGAGAAAACAGATGTTGTGACATTTAGCAGAGAGACACTCAGTAATTAGTGGAGCCCTGTGCTCTCTGTCTCTGTGTGTCTGTGAGGTCAACATTTCCAGATGACCTCAGCCAAAGCCCAGCCCCACAGCATCTTCCCACTACTCAGGAAAAAAGGCCAAAAGAGGTGACAGAATTTGTGTGAGGGATTTGTAAGAAATAGTGCGTGTGTGTTTCTTTTTTAATTTCAGAAAAGTGGAGGTGATGAGAAGTCTGAGGAGGTATGTAAGGGTGATGACCCGCACGTGTGTGTGTGTGTGTGTGTGTGTCTGTGATGATAATAAGAGGGTAAAAGCAGAAAGGAAACATATGAACAGGATGTAACTGGGTTTTCCCCCCCTCACTGCATTTATTCGATTCACTCCCAGAACACTTGACCTCCGGCAGAGAGAGAGGGGTGAAGTCCTTCTACTGAAATGAGCCTCAGACCTACAGCAGCTTTCAACTACAAAACCCATTTCCCAAAATCTGATGTGAGCATAACGTGAAAAGTGTGCTGCATGATAGTAAACGTGACTCTGGGATGTTTCTGAACAACGTTTTTTTTCTTTATTCTATAAAATCAGTTTACATTTCCAAACCCCTCAGCATTGAAAGACCTTTTACAAAGAGGCTGCGCTCTGATGAACCAGGCCCACCTTTTCTTCATTAACAGAGGAGCTGAAACTTCAGAGGAAAGAAGAGCTTGAATGGTTAATTTACCAGAGCTGAATTAACCCCTGCAGCATTCAACCAAAACCTAATACATAACTGTAGGATCAGTAACACTTAAGAAGAAGACAATAATTAAAGATAGGATTTCCTAGTGTGCAGCTGGGTGTGGAGTATTATATTATTCAACCAGACCCCACACTCATTATGCACAGCAAATGACACCACTGAAAGAATAATCAAATCCAGACTTCAGCATGTAGGAACATGCAGTGTGTAGATACAGGGGGAAGAACAGAATGAAAGAGAAAGAAAACAAAAAAACAAAATCAATAGTCTATGAAAGAGGGGGCAGATCTTATATGCTGGAACATCTGGCCACCGGGCCCCAGCTCCAGTGTTGTTTGAACTTCACTTTGTTGGGGTGTGAGTGTGTGTGTGTGTGTGCGTGCGTGCATGTTGGATACAGCTGTAGCGGGGGCTGAGGCAGTGGGGTGCAGAGTGTGGGGGCCTATTTGGGAAGACGGTCCTTAGATGAAGGAGGACAAACTCCCCTTTCATCCCTCCTGGGGTCATTAACTTTGAAGGCCTTAAGGGCCTCAGCTTGTAAATAACTCCAAATTAACAACAATCAGAGCAGTTTATGTTGCAAAGGCTGCTCCCTAAAAGAATAAAAGCGTTGAAAATGTCCTAAACTGTTACACAAATGTTTAAAAATCATAATGTGAACCAACGTCTCACAAAGAACTTGGTCTCCATCATCATATTCGCAGAAAACCCAGAAACGTAGGTGTGAGTGTGTGTTGCCCTGTGAAGGACTGGCACCCCCCCCCCCAGGTGTATTCCTGCCTTGCGCCCAATGATTCCAGGTAGGCTCTGGACCCACATGAACGTGGTCTTTGTCAGGTATAAATAGCAATTTCACACAAATATATAGATGATAAATACTGTTCATCTAATCATGACCTTTTACTGATTAAGCCAAGCATGTGGATTCAGGCTGGGTTTCTCTTCCAAATTCAATCACCATGAGTTGAGATTCTGGGTCATGCTGTGTTGAGCTTAGGCTTCAATTTTTTTCCATTCAGATCTTTACTTAATCTGCAGCAGTTAAAGATTAGACTTTACAGTTCTGGAGTATTCCTTTAAGAGGATATTAAACAAGCAAGGGATCTAATAACCAGTACACAAGAGGTCAGACCAGCACATTCTGAACTCATACTTGAGGACAGAGGTCTTTAACTTCTGGTTATCCCTTCTGGCTGGCTGTCACTTGAAATCAGAGTGGGGGAAAAAGGCCTAGCTGGTGTCTCAGAGTGACTGACTAGCACAGTTTCACATCCACCGCTGTCTTTTTCCAGTTCCATCTGCACTTTCATTTCATCTTTAGCTCTCTGAGTCAGAACCTTTGAGAGAGGTAGACAAACAAGTACAGTACAGAAACAACCCAAAAAAGACATAAAAAGACTATTGCTTAGGCAAACACACAGCAGGGAAAAAAGGAAGGGTTCCCCAAGATTTCAGATACTAGCTCATGACGGCATCAAGTGATTTAGTTAGACAACAAAGCTAATTCTATATCATTTATATTACAGTATTTTTCTTAGGACCTGGCCATTTTCATTTGAAAGCATTTTAACATATGACAGATCTTTGTAAAGTTTTTCAGAAAGAAAGAGGAAAGGAGAGGGGGGAAAAGAACAAAAACAAACAAAATCAGTTCTCATGACCCACCGCAGAACAGCATCATCCAATCTACAGGACAGGAGGACGATACGAAAAACATGCTGTGTGTATGTTAACAGTTTTATTGAATTTATTTTACCCAAACAAATCATTAATTATGAATGTGGGTGATCGTAGCTATGTTTTGATTCATTTATTTTTGCTACTGAACACCAGAGCTGGAGTGTCTGACTCACAAATACATTTATAACACAAGTTTTAGGAGAGCAACACTTACAGATTATTAATTTATATGAGAATTACATGAGGAATAAATAAATAAATAAATAAATAAATAAATAAATAAATAAATAAATAAATAAAACTCCTCACCATTGCATTCTGGATGCCCAAGTCCAGTTTGTGCACAGATGATTTAATCATTTCATTTTCCTATTTTAAGAACCATGATGTTTTAGAATAAGCATTTAATTAAATTATTAATTTTATTTATTCACATTAATTTAAGTTGTTGTGCATATCAGCAGAAATATGAAAACATAAAATACAAACATTACACAAATATGAATTAAGGTTAAGTATTTTTTGTCAGGTCTATATGCAATCCACATATAGATTCTAGTTAGAATCTACAAAACCACATTACATAAAGGACAGAGGCTTACTATGGGTATCACTGACCTTTATAGATAAGAAAGTGCTTTTATGCTGTTCTGAATTCATAAACATATATAAATAAATTTTATTTCTTGTAAGTGTGCATGAGATCTCGTCTAGTAGCACCATAAGGCCTCAGCGCAATCTTTTGTGGGTGACTAATGAGTTTGTGCTCCTGAAAGCTGAGAGAAAGATGATGATGATCAAGCGCAATGTTGTGGTGAGAGCCTTGCAACGTGTTGAACCTTCGATGTTTACTCACAGCAGATGGTGGAGGGCTGAAAAGGTGGGCAGGTCCAAACAACAACTGAGATGTGTTTATCCGTGTGGAGAGGGCTGGAGCACGACACACACAGAGGCATGACACGGCCAGGCATGCTGAGCACTTAACTGAACAGACGCCTACTCACACAGAATACATGGAAACTGAGTGATCCATCAACTCCAGGCTGTGAGTTAATTACCTGAAGGTTGTTAAGATAGAAAGCAACAGAAGTGGCAATTATTGCTCAGTCATCGTCAAAAACTAAAAAGAAACATCTACTTGAACTCACTTGCACTCCAAGTGTCCTTTTTTTTTTTTTTTTTTTTTTTGTCTGTGTAACTATTGTTATTGTTCCCTAAAGAACTCACACACTCACACACGAAAGTGCCATGTATTAGTATTTTGGAGAAACATACTTCTCCCAGGAAAAGGGCTGCAATGCCAGCCCTCATTCTGAATGACTTACAACATGGTGGCTTTGTATACAGTGTGTGCTTGACTGACCTCCCTCAGTCCACATCTGTCTCTTGTTGAAAATGTATGGTGCATTATGAAGAGGAGAATCAAACAAGGTGACCACAGACTGTTGGGCAGCTTGAGGCTTGTACACAGCAAAGAAGTGCAAACGTCCACTTGCAAACTGCAGTTAGTATCTTCAGTTCCCAAATGATTCAAAATTAAAAGAAAAAGTGTTGTACTCATTTGTAAACATGCCTCTATCCCAGCTTTTGAGAGAGTGTGCTGCAGCAGTCAATTTCTACTTCTTTTTTTTGTAATGAAATAAATGGTAAAATATTTTCCCCTGTGACTATATTCAAAGCTGCTTGTGAGCAACAGGGGAACGCACAGCTGTGGAAATTATTCATAAAAAATCTTTTAGAGACTTACTCCAGCTCACATTCAGGTTTTAATAAATAATACTTATTACTCTCATACAAATATATTCCATAAATAACCGCAGGATAAAATATTGCAAAGTTCAATGCGAGACCTCAAAACATTTTTCTGGTTACTGTGAAATGGAGGATTTTTAAAAGTTTGAAGGACTATACATTACGTAAAGTTTTCCTTCTAACACACATTGAAGAGAGGAACCATTTAAGAGCCATGGATTTTCTGATTCTGTATTCCATATAAATTAATATTGCTGTCCTTGTTCGCTTCACAAATTGGTATTAAAATCTAAGTGAGGCTTCTACAGCACCTGCGTCTTCTCCAAAAGCATTCAAGAAACCACTACACTTTCATAAACCACACAGTTAAAATGGTTTATAGTGAAGGTGGCTGAATTTGTAGCAAAGTGGGTGAGAACCGATGGCTGCCACCACACAGCCGGCAGAGTACATTAGCTCTGAGAAAACCATCTCTGAGGGTGCATAATCCTCCCTCCCACACCACTTACAAAGCTGACAGAAGCCAGAGAGGAATGAACGCAGCACACACCGCGTCCTTCCATTATCTGCAGAGAGAGTAAATGCAGAGCTCAATTTCACAGGTTAGACTCGGCCTGCTGAGAGCGAGCGAAAAGCAAGAACGCCAAGACGACTGAAAAGACCATCTCTGCAATCTCCAGCCTACTTAAAGGCCAAACCTCAGTTATTTGGCAGTGTAAGCTCAAATGATAAAATAACCCCCTTCTGTCTTTCTGAACGAGCTCACAACCGAGTTCACCTCAAGCCACAGCAACCTTTCTCAGCAGTAAGCTCTAGTTACTCCTCAAAAGAGACTACTCTTGATTACATTTGTTTGCTATTTTTCACTGTGACTTGGTTTGTGTGGAAGTAACTTGGAATTGTTTCATTCATAAATATAGGTTTTTGAATGTTTACACCTTAAGGATGAGATTAGATATAAATCACAAAAAAATAAAGACATGACGCATGCAGGAGACATGGGATTAGAGTAAGTGCTCAGTAAGTCTATCCATGTTGAATTAAAATATATAAAATATAAAATGAGCAAGTAATTATGAATCTAGACTCCTGTGGAGTCTTTGGTCGCACCCTTGATCTCAGAGTGGACCAGGAGAACTACAGAAAATGCACTATAAACTGAGACAAGAGGTAAAAGTACTACTTCACTTCTTCAGAATTTCTTGCCTGCATCTGCATTCAATATACACTCGTTTCCTCCATTCATCTATATTGCAGAGTGCTGGTAGATCAGTCCTTAATGTCACGGTTAATTGATGCTAATGCATTTAGACCATCTTAGGCAAGGAGAGAAAGCCAGCAATCAGCCAGTAGTGTTCAATGCAGCCCAACTGACAATGTCAGCTTACTGCCATATAACATGAAACGCCTCCACTATAACAAAACCCTCTCCTTTTTCACCACAACGGATACCATCAGCACATTTCAAAAAGACTGCTGCTGTGTGTTATAGTTCAATAAAGTTGCAGAATTGTTTTTCATGAATAAATAAACAGGGGCAATTATTTTTATCATCAGAGTATTTCAAATCCAGAGCTAATTGCATTAGCCTGGACTAAGGACCTTCTCTTTTAACTTAATTAGCTGTAGGTATGATTAATTAAGGCACCCTTTGCAGCAAAAGGACTTTTTAGTGTGTGCAAATTAGCACCAGAGAGCAGCTTTTATTCTGGCTGTGCTAACCATTGTAACAATAGCATCAAATAAAAAAATTTAAAAAAAAACCCACACATAAAAGCTAATTATTAAAATTATCATGTACAAAGTAAATATAAATGGGGTCTTCCAAGAAAAGACAGTCAGTAATAATATATATATTTTTATAAAATAAACATAAAACCTGACAAAAATACTGTCTATATCTATGCTAAAAATATTTATTTTATGATGATTAATGATTTCATGTTTATGAATGATTAATGCCCAATGATTTAATGATTTTAAGTACTTAGAAATATTTAGTTTTATACTGCTTTCCTTGTTTCCTTGCATGTTTTTCCCCATCCCCAGCCAGCAGAAAGCTGGAGCCTGGCAGCTGGCAGTAGGGATGATATTTACAGCAGACAGAGAGAGTCCCATGGCTGGGATCAGGAGGTGAAGTGTAATTACTAAAGCACACGTGCAGTGTGCTGAGACCAGACTACAAACTGAGAGCCATTTCAGCATGCTGTTGTACACTCCAGTAAGTCTGCCTTTTCTTCTGTCAGTTTTTAAAATGTACTGGATTTTTTTTAAACCATATTTAAAAAAAAAATTATATATATATATATATATATATATATATATAAATAGGCTGATAAAAACATATTGTAGCCAACATTAAAGGGCTAACAGCATCACATATATAAAATGTTAATTTCTATGAATTATTTTATATTTAAAAACACTTCAGCAGCATAATTAGACTGGAATATTGTGGGCAATGTGTATACTGAATTGTGACAGGCTCTTTTTAGCTGCATCACCCATTTACACAGAGGGGAAAAAAAATAATATCTTCAAATCAGAATGCTCTTCTTCAAATCAGAGGTTCACTAAAATATAAAACAAGCCACTAAATCACGAGTGCTTTCTGTTTTCAGTGATGCTGATAAATTCATAGTACCTAAACATCATATAATATTAATGGCCAATCAATAAATTGCTCATGCCCTACTCTCCATTCATTTTGTCTGTAAAGAGAACGATCCCTTTGTTTGGTGGCTCGTGCAATGAGACCTGGAGGGCAGTGAACTTCTCCCCCGAGATTTAAGACACAAAGACATGGCAGCCATCAGCCAAAACCTCTGCTCTAAGCACGGAGTGTCACAGGCTCCGGCTTCATGGCTGCGTGTCAGTCCAAGTCCCCAGGCTAACTCCTTCTCCTCTACCTCTCTCTAAACCCAAACCCACTCAACCATACACCCTCAGCACCCTCACTCACTGTTTTCACATCTCCATCACTCCAAACTAACACACAGGTTTGATTTATACCACATCACAACACGAGGCCATACAAATGTACAAGAAAGACCTCTGCAAAGCCAGAGTCCAAGCATGTATACAGTCAAGACAGCTTTTAAGCACATTGAGCCTGTCAAGTTAACTGGATTATGAGAAGCACAAATTGCAGCCAACCTTTAAGAAGGAACTTTCCATCACTGCAAGTTTTTCTTTTTTTTCCTCCTATTTAAAAAAAAGTCCCAGAATGGAATCTCTTTTTAAAGGCAGCAAGTTGACCTACTAAACACTGAAAAATGTGTGCTATGAACAACGTGAATAAAAATGGCAAAATATTTTGCAGTCCCAAGAACAGGTGCAGGATCCTGTTAGGAACTGGCATTGCAATTTTTCTGCAATGTATTTTGTGACACAAGAATGATTTAGTTTGGCACATCACTCGCAACATACATTGCGTACCCAAGAACGGTTAAGTTGGGGTAAATCAAAAGGGACAGACTTCACTTTTAGATTAGTCATGGAATATGAAATTTGAGAGTTTATCACATGCACCAAACAGCAAACGAAGTTGTAGAATGACGCTTTTCATTCAATTGATTCATGTGGAATTGCATGTTGCACATCAATCACATTCACATTTATACATTGGGCAGCCCTAGTCCCAAATCATTTTTAGTCTTAACATGGTACATTTGTCTCCTTTTTCTCTCATTTTATCAAGCATTTCATCCTGAAAATATACACAAATGCACACAGACACAGGCGAATCCTCATCTGCAAGCCTGGTTTCTCCATTATTTCTCTCCTGCGGAGACTGGGGAGTCTGAGGTCAGTGTGAGGGAGTGCTGTCAGTTCCCTCAAATTAAACTCCACTGCCAAGAGCGCATCCATAATCAGCACCACACGCCATAGGGAGAAATACTGGGACATAAACCAATAACCAAAAACACTGTTATTTCCTGGTAATGGCAAAAGCATGCCACAAAACCTTTTCGAAATGCACAGTGTTTACCTAAATCGTCAGGGGCCAAGTTCCAGGCATGGCTGCAAATTTGAGGCTGTAGTTTAAAACTGATTCTGGAAATGTTACATTTGGCTGTGAGGAAACCAGAAGACTAAGATTTTCCTTCTTAAATTACTGAATACAGGGACCAAGGGGAACAGAGCTGAGATCTGCCGACTGTGCTGCCTTCCAGAAGACACAGAGAGAGGTTCACATACAGCCATTGATCCAAAAGTGTCAAGCAAATAATCTCAGAGTAAAACGTGTTGATCTGAGAGTTCCACACACATCTGTAACACTGACCATGAAGCAGAAACCTGGTTTGTCTCACAGGTTTGACATGTAAGACCCTTGGTCCAGTAAGGTTCAGACACCCGTCAATTAACAACTGCTTATGATGAAACAGAAGGCAAAAAAACCCACAAAATGAGCACAAGTCACAAAACCTGACTCTATGTGTAAAGCCCCCTGCCCATGACCACTGTTTAAAGAACGGGTCATACTGGGTTCAGCCATGAAAATAAAAATGAAAATCATATTAACATTAAGAGTTAACATTAGATGCAAAGATTGAATTTCAACTGTAATTTGAGAAAATGGGCACATCTTTTACAGGACCTTACACAAAACAAGCATGTGACCAACAAATCTAAAAAAGGAATAAAAACACTGTGTCCAAAGTAACCAGATGCCACAAAAACACACCACATTCTCCACAAAAGAAAGCCACTTTCACAACATCGAAAAACTTCACCAAACAGCTCTGTATGTGAGTGTTGACAAAAAGCCGACTAAAGCAAACCACATTCTTTACGTCTTGTTTGCACAGCAGACAAATGGAGCCCCCTACCTGTCCTGTGACTGCTCCTCATACATCCTCTCCTTGCCTTCTTTAAAAAGTCGGATAGCCCTTTTCGATTTTTTCATCAGGCTGTCGATGTAGACCTTAAAGTAATCATTCTCGCTGAGTTGCACAAGTTTCTGGTTCTCCTCATATTTGCACAGGATCATCCTCAGATGTTGGTAGGTGTCCGGCAGGATGTCCAGAATGTAGGGAGGACTGTTTTTCAGCTGTAACCGGGGGTTCTGACATAGCCTTACCTATAAAACAACACAATGACTTTAAGCATTTGGTACAGACCATGACAGTGCATATTCTGCATTCAGAGGATGTCCTTGCACTAAGAGGTGGAGAAATGCAGGTTTTAAAGGACAAAGTGTTTTGATTTTAAAATAACTGCTTCATGCTTTTTGTAGAGCTAACAATGGGTCATAGGTTGGCAAACATTCTTGTGTAAGCTCATACTGCAATTTCACCCAGATCTGTTTTCACAGGTCTATTATGCTGCCTGAGATTGCACCTTCCAGCTAGTATCAGTATAAGAAGAATGGTATTATCAAACTTATGTTCAGAGGGTCACTGTATTTTCCTAAGATAATCCTTCTTTTATTTTTACTTTGAAAAGTCAATGTGTGGTTTTGGCAAATATGTTGTATTTCCCTGGTGGAAAAGTTACTCATTTCTATATACCATAACTGTTCCAGCATCTGGCATCAACATACAGTTTACTTAAGGGTTAAATAAATATTGGTTATATTTGCTTCTAATTACCTTGATGAACTGTATCTGTCTATCAGCACACATAAAAAAACTCATCTATCTTCATCTAAATGATATATTTAGACATTATTTCAAATTAGAAGTCATATAGATATACCTCTACACCATCATCTTCAAAAAGTAGACACGTATCCATGAAAACATAAGTCCACCTCTATCTCCACACACCTCTCTGCATCTCAAACAGGTTTTGTTCCTTAGATTTATGACGCAGGAGACCCTAACTGATTGAATTTGCCTGTGTGAGATGTTTTTGGAACGCTGCAGTTTCAAAGCAGCTCAGAGTCCAAGCTTATTTCACTCGACTCTTCTAGTAGAAAAACCACAGACATGTTAACAAGGTACAATTTTCACTCGGGGTCTTTAAGCAGTTGACTGGACTTGTGAATCATTCGAACTGATGGTCCGACAGAGTCGGTTCGCTGTACCGAATCCAACTGAACCATCTGAAGTGTAAACACAAGGCGTGAGTGCGTCTCTCTCTTACCACTTTGTCCATGAGTTTCCATGTTTTCTCCACCGTCCTGCGGTCCGCAGCGGCTTGTTTCGGCGGGCCCACCACGTCCTGAATGGCGTCTATGAGACCGAGGATGCGGCCTTTCCGCGGGTTCGGCGCCCGTCCACCCACACTGCGGCCACTGAGAGCGGTGGCCATTTCCTCCGCACTGTGGACAACACAGTAAAGCTCCGTCTTTGGCGTGCTCGTGTCTAAGTAAACACGGGTACACTACATAGGGACACTTCTGAGAAACATTATATAAACACTTTAGTTGACTACTTTACACCAGTGGTGCATAACTTTACTAACTTCACAAACTCTCGCTAAAGTATTTAAAAGGAGTCTGTGACTTTTAACAGCAGCTGGTCTGTCTTATGAACCAAAATGACTCTAGTGGACATTTCGTTCTTTTGGAGTTAGTCTATAGCAACAACATCAGCAAAAGCGCTGCATAACTTTTGGATATGAAGAGCAGTTGGAAATATAGCACATGGCACGTTTTTCATTCTTTTAATAAATGAATATAGTATAGAGTGTAGTATATAAACATTGTAATGCCCACTTCCAACTATGTAAAGCATGGAAAAATAAGGAAATTCTTGGAAGTGATCTGTAATGCGTTCTGGGAAAAACTTAATTTAATGAGAAGCAGTTTCAGTGCGGGCTGCATTTTAGAAAACATTTGGAAAAGCAGTCTCAGCGAGCACAAACCAAAACAACAACGCAGCTTTCAACAGCTGTGAAGACTCAGCAGACACACTCGTCTGACGATTAAAGCTCTCAACGGTTCAGTCCGTGTACAATTTTCTGTATATTTCTGTATTTCCACACTTACTGCGGCAAAACAGAGGAGCTGCCAAAGAGAGGGGAATGTCCGCGGAGAGTTCCCAAGTTGCAGCAAGGAGGTTCCCACCAATAGAATCAAAACGCAACAAAAGCGAAGAAAAACAGCGCAAATACAGGCGAAACTACCACCTCCACTACATATCTACTCACGCCGACCTGTCTATGGAGTACATTCCTCGGGTATCGTTTCCCAAATCGTTTTAAAAAGAGAATTAAATCCCGGTTTTGTGCGTGATGTTGTATTGTCGGGCGCAGCTCGTTTCTAAATCAGTTTCTTTTAAACACAGCGGATTCGCTCGGGCTGCGTCCCGCTCCGGCGTCACCGAGAGGCGGAGCCTAAAAGACTGGCAAGTCGCGACAGAGGCGGGACTATGCAAATACAGGGTCTCCTCTTCACCAATCACAACTGAGCACTGTTTTGCATACCTAATACTCGGAGAGTCTCGAATGGAATTGTGCGACGCGATTTGGCGCCCGCCCCTTATTAACATATGCAAAACACCTTGATCAAATTATGACAAATCTTCCATGTCCAATGGAAACTAATGACTTAGAGCCTCGTGGGTGAATAGAAGACCACCCGAGTCACACACATAAAAAGAGTGAAACTAATCATCACGCTTATTTCATCACAATGCGTTGTGTTTACGTTGTGTTTAATTTCCTTTTCATCATTTAAAATTCCAGTCAGTGGAAATGCTGAGGCTACTGCTGGAGCTCTGTCCTCATGTCTTAGGCAGCCATTAAAATTATTATACATCTTGTTCACATTTAAAAAAAAAAATATATATATATATATATATATATATTATATATATATAAAATACACAATGTTATTTTCTTGTTTACACGTATTGTTTAAAGGATCATTTATTAAAGAAATATGTTAATCATGTTAAATAAATTCTCTGTAAATATGTATGTAATTCTTGAACAGCAATGCTAAAACTTTTGGCAAAAATTAATAAACATCCTCTACAAGTAACATATTTGCACATTTAATTATCATTAAATTGTGTTTAGTGGATTTATCAAATATATATATGGTTATGACAGTTTATATTTTCAACCTAGAAATAAATAGTAATAAATGGGTGCTTTGTTACGTATTCACATAAACATACTCATTTGAATACAATAATTTAAAAATAATGTTAAAAAGATTAAATAATTACATAAATAAATTTGAAGAAGTGATATTGTATTAATATCCCTGGGGGAAAAAACACCCTGCCTCTAACACATTCATTTCCACCTATGATTGTAAAGCATCCTTGGGTTTGTGAAAGGCGCTATATAAGTTGAACTAATTATTATTATTCTCTCTCTCTCACACACACACACACACACACACACACACTGCTGAGCAGTTTTGTTGAATATGTTATGTTATTCACACATACTACAGGGAACTGAGCACACATATTACAGCCAGAAAAAAGCACCCAGGGAGCAGGTTTGGATTAGGTGCTCCTCAAGAGTACTTCAGCAATGCATTTTGAGGGAGGAGAATGTGCTTCTTCTCTGCCCCTATTTTGACTTGCCAATCCAAGGGACTGGACAGAGACCTTACAGCTTCCAGCCTGCTCCTTTAATCTTTGGGCCACAGCTTTCCCAAAATTACGACACTGGATGGGCTTGAACCACAGAGCTTTTGGTTAAAAGGAATACATTAACATACTTCTAAACTTACAATGATTAATAAATGAATTTCTCCCCTGTTTGTGGTTGATGATGGTGGGGAAGATTGCTTAGCCACACTTTTCAAATGGGTTGAGATCTGGTAACTGTTTATATTTTTCAGACTCATCAAACCATTCACTGAGTACTATTAATTTGGGCACAGATGCTTTGTCATCCTGGAACAGCCCTCTAATATTAGGATAGAGATGTTTCATTTGGATAGACGTAAAAGTCAGAATAATTTTGTACTGATTTGCAGTGCCTCTCTTTTAATGAGGGGGAGCCCATTCCTATTAAAATTTGAAGTTGGCCAGTGGCATTCACCAGTGGGATTCATAGTTTGGGAACTTTTAGCAGGTAAACACACTTATACCCTAAAAAAAAGGTGGGTAATATCCAAGTATGAGGTTGAAGGCAGCAATGCAAGTTCAGCAGTTTTTATCCAAGTAACAGCCCCTGGTCTCACTGTTGAGTTTGTCTTGGTGTGGAATCCTCTCACTTTGCTCATTGTTTTAGTGCTGTCACTGCTGCCCCAGTATAAAAATAATGTATGTTCTTCACTGTTTTCATTGTGACTGTACTGCCATAATGGAGCATTGGTGAAGTCGCGGGTGAAAATCACATGTCAAAAACTGATATGGCGGCTTTCAAGATGGCGGCCATGTTCTGGACATAGCCTAAAATATAGGCCTCCTCACCCATTAGTTGCTGGGGTATTATAGATAAAAGGGTGTCTTGCATCATTTGACTCACCCTGTAGACAGTGAAACATTCCTGAGAACCTAAGTGAGTTTCTTATGTTTGGCAAATTGTTTCGGATCACAAATACCATTTAATGTAGTTCCACTACTCCAGAGCCCAGTATTGAGGGGCTTTAGCATGTGCTTTGCATTGGGCATGGTGACATCTGGTGCAGCCATTCTAGACCATTGTAATATATGTCATGCTTTTCTATAGGGAGTATACACAGTCCATAATATTATGACCACCTCCTTGTGTCTACAAACATTGTTCATTCTCCCAGCTCCACTGATCATACAGGAGCATTTTGTACTTTTACAATTACAGCCCGTAGTCCATCTGTTGCTCTGAAAACATTCTAAGCTGCCTTTCACCCTGATTGTCAGTGTTCAGGACCCCCGCAGGACCCCCAAATAGCAGGTATGATTTGGGTGGTGGATCATTCTGAACACTGCAGTGACACTGACGCCGCAGTGGTGTGTTGGTTTGCAGTGCTGGTACGAATGGATCAAACACAGCAAAGATGTTGGAATTGGGGATAAGAAAGTATGCAGGGTAACAGATGGACTACAGTCTGTAATTGTAGAACTATAAAGTGCTCCTGTGTGGTCAGTGGAGCTGAGACAATGGGCAATGAGTGCAGAAACAACGAGGTGGTCATAACATTAAAACTGGACTGTGTATATGCTTTGCTGTTGCATATTTCATGAATTAAAAGGGGTGTGTATAAGCATTTGTAAATGTAGTTTACATAAGATTGTACATTTTTCTCCCTTGCCTAGTATTTCTTACAAGAGCATGTATGTCAATGCAGCTCAATATGTAGACCTTGTCCATAACAATGCAGCCGAAATAAGCCATGGCTCACACCCTCTCCCTCTTTCATTCTCTCTCTCTCCCTCTATTCTTACTTTGATAATAGACATGCACACGAGGCCCTGGAGCGCAGGGATCTGTTGGCGCTGGCGAGTGTGAGGACGGCGAGTCGCTTTAATAAGAGAGACGCCATATCGGATGACCTGCCGTTCATGTCCTGCGGGGCTGTGTTCCCACTGCTAGCATCATGCCGGTTACAGCGAGAATACACAGGCCAAGCTCACATTTCAAATATCTCCTCTGACTCTGAAGTCAACCCATAGGAAAGAAGAAACAAGAAAGTGATCTGTTTAATATCTCAATAGTTTTATCTTCTATATGTGCTCAGATTTGCTGAGGTAATAACACTCATGTTTATCTGCAGCAGAGCTAAAGACAGGAAATCTGTCATTTCTCATTCTAGATGGAAAAGCCTGCTCCATTCTGATGCTGTGAGCTATTATCTATCACTATTTTTATCTGAGCCTAAAGGATGTCATGTCTCTTTTTTAAATGAATGTTATAACTCTAAAGGAGACGAATGTTGAGCTCCAAAGAGAAATAGGAGAAATTTCAGAGACATTATGAAGAATTGTCATTACGTTTTTCTGAGCTATCATTGAGCAACTTTTAAGGAACTTTCCTCTGGGACTGCAGAGATCAGCTGAGATCAGAACTAAATAAACTTTCAGTCAACGTCCAATGTCCTCAGGCCTCAAAATCTCACAGTCAATCCCCATCGAATTTGAGAAAAAAACACAAAGGCTGGAAATTAAGCAGATGTGCCACTGACTTATTTTGTTTTGATCCAAACAAGTGACGACTGTCCTTAAGACAGCTCTGATTTGGATGAGTCACTTCTTTCCTCTTGCACAGTGGAACTGATGCCATTTTGGATCTTCCTCTAGTCAACAAGCAACAAAATTTCTTTGCCTTAGCAACAAGGAAAAGAGAAAAGGAAATGAAATCCTAACCACAAGAAAAAATAAATTGTACATTCCAGTGTACTTTCTCTAAATGACACACTGAAAGATAACCGGATTAGGAACTCCTACCTTGCATCTACACCCTGTGGGGGGGTCCTGACCTTTGAAGAGCAGGGTGAAAAGGGGATATGAAAATTTTCAAGGAAACAGGTGAACCACTGTATGTAATGTGGAACTGCAAAGTATGATCAGTGGAGCTGAAAAAATGGACAATGAATGTAGATACAATGTATATATTGTCAGTATATTTTCTGTGTTAGAACAAAGCAGGTCTTGTTTGTAGATAACTTGAAAAATGCCAGCTGTCATTAACATTGAGATTTGATTAATAAACCTATAGAAATGCTTAATTTGTTTTGTGGTACACTAACAATTTATACCATTCTTGCTTTACTTTATAATTTAATAGGGTCCCTTTGTTTGTACGAGAGGGCGGCACGGTGGCGCAGCAGGTAGTGTCACACAGCTCCAGGGGCCTGTAGGTTGTGGGTTCAATTCCCACTCCGGGTGACTGTCTGTGAGGAGCTGGTGTGTTCTCCCCGTGTCCGAGTGGGTTGCCTCCGGGTGCTCCGGTTTCCTCCCACAGTCCAAAAACACACGATGCAGGTGGATTGGCGACTCAAAAGTGTGTGTGTGTGTGAAGAACTGGCGCCCCCTCCAGGGTGTATTCCCGCCTTGCGCCCAATGATTCCAGGTAGGCTCTGGACCCACCGCGACCCTGATAAGCGCTAACAGATAATGAATGAATGTTTGTACGGAGTGGTACAATATATTCATGGAGTGCGTAAGTGCTTCCTAAGGTGTCATGTGTGCATATATGTTTTGTATTTTTCTGGGATATGCTGCCTTCAAACTTTTCGCAATATCAGATTTCTTCCTTCATATTTTTTAAACAACTATATTCTTTAATATCACCACAACCTATGGAACTACAGGAATTAATTTAATTCCATACTGCTTTAAAGCAATATTTAGAAAAAGTCTGTGTTTTGGATATTTTCATGAACTTACTCATTTGGGGGATGGGATATACTCTGACATGAGTATCTATATTGAAATCACACATTACTGTCAGAGCTGATGGAGTATAGAACAGAAACTACAGAGAGATTTTTGCATTAGTTCACATTTTGAAAAGAACATTTTTCTGAAATGCAGTGGTTTCCCAGAGCTGGTCTAAATCTATGTTCAGGTGCCACCTACACTGTGTCAACACTGATGTGATATGATGAATGGACCAATAAAAACATTCCAAGCGATTTAAAAGTAAATCTTGATACATAAAATTACGATGAAATGTAAAAATTGTTTGTCTTCATTTGAAAACTTTAAGATGTTAAATTAATTTGTATTCAATTGTTTTCTCACATATTGCGATATCTGTGCACACCCTTCAAAAAATTATTTTGGTATGGTAAGTTCTAAGATGTGTGACAAACAGATCATATGTGCAAGTGTTTTATTAGCATATAGATTAGATGTTGTTACTTCCTGTGTAATAAGATAAGGGTTCTCACACTATTTAACCCTGCTGTATTTGACCATATGTTTACATGGTTTTGCAGAAGACTTCTTAGCCAGTGACTCACACCCTCCATCTCTATGTGTGATCATGCAGCTGAGCATGGCCTTCTCTGTTTATCTGATTAATCCACTGTGTTGAGTGTGGGCAAGGGTAATCCATACACAACTGTCTATTTAAGGGAAAACCTGAAAATAAATGACTTCCCTTGAATGAGAGTTGTTGGTGTTCATTTCATAAAAGAGTATTAACTTGATATTGTGGTACTATACTGCTTACTCTTCACTGTTGTTCTTGTGCATTCGCACTGTCCCTCTGTGGATAAATTTGCATCTGCATCAAAGCAAAACCTTATGAATACACTACCAATTTAGGCTGTGGTAATGACAACGGTGAAATCATGTTATACTGTATATTATTAGAGCCTGACATAGTCTTAACTAGAGCCACCGTTCACCTAAATATATATGTAAAAACAATGTTGTTCCGTCAATGAAACAACTCAACATTTGACAGAGTGAAGCAAACCAGAAAATATTCCAGATTGTTTATGGTATAATTTAATCTGTTAGCTCTATACAGTCTTAATTATGAAGCAGAAAACAAAGGATTTTAAAAGATTTAGAATCTTCCCGAGTGGTAATGCCTTTTATCTTTTCGTCATAATTTTCAAAAACTGCAATCTTGCACACAAAGCGATCGTATTTTTCACTGTTAAAAAGGAAATAAGTGAACAGAAAAGGCCCCGATTTTCATAGTTTTAGTACTGCCTTGACTACAGTTGGCCAAAATGGCGGCTACAAAAAAATTCACATTCATGTGACGTCACCTGTCAACAACCGATAGGATCAATGGCACTTTTTCCAATGGGAAGGTGGTCATGTAGAATTTCAAAGACATAAAAGGGGGTTCTGCAACTTTTGACTCACCCTGTAGTGTAAGGCCTACATCATGAAAGTAAATCTTAAAGGCCAAAAAGAATCAGAAGACAGAAGTCAGATAGAGTTGATCGAGGTCCATGCAAAATTGCTGAGTTGCTTTATGGAACCCCAGATAATCAGCAGACTATATATCTTCTTCAGCATGTGACTTCCCTTCCTTTTTCTTGACCCTAGGGGTTAAACTTGTTGTAATGATTCAGCAAGAGAGACTCTGAGAGATAAATGTCAAAACAAGAAGCAGAGAGAGTCCACTGGCCGTGCTTTTCACTAGGCTTTTCCAGGAGAGACTGTTGAGGCTCTGTTATGTATATGTATTCAATGGACAAGTGTAACTGCATTAGTGATCAAATTATATTCTGATCTAACTCCTGACATTGGTGGAGTTGAGTACATTGTGGTTATATCAGGGTACATACACGTTCTGATCAGAGCTGGGTATGTGTTTGTGCATGTAAAAACCTTTTGACCACCCTTTGATGCATGTACATATTGTATACTGTAGCTTATTCACATTCACAGCCTGGTGTTCCAATCTCGTTGTCCACTATTGTTCTTGAAACCTAGTGGCCTGGATATTCTGTATTAAAACATGTTTTAAACATTGCTAACCCCATGTGTACAACCCACTCCATGGAGCACAAACTAGGTCATTCAGTGATTACCAAGCAATTTGATACACTTTAAAATACATTTAGAAATAAATAATGACTGCCATTATTGTCTGCTACATTTTGTTTGCGGTAGCACTGGTGCAGAACAGCTCCAGGGTTCTTGGGCTGTGAGTCCAATCCCCATCTAAGGTCACAGTCTATGAGGTGCTTGGTGTGTTTTCTGGTTTATTGGAGTCTGTTCTGGTTTCCTCACAAAATCAAAAACACATGTTGGTGGATGGATTGGCTTTTCAGAAGTGTCTGTAGGTGAATGACACCATTTGGTAGACTGGCATCTTGTGCATGGTACACCCATTGATTCCAGGTAGGTTCTGGACCCACCATGATGCTGAATAGGATGGAGTAGTTACAAAAAATGAATGAAAGGATCAATTCATATTTGGTGGAAAATATAAATTATTGCTCCTTTAATGTCAATTGTACACAGAACCTAATACCTACTGAATTACGGTAAATTTGTGAAGCAGCTGCTGGTGCTGAAAGAGCAAACCACATCGTTTCACAGTTCTTACACAAACAAGCATAGACTACACAGAGCCACAGTATTCAAAACCATCTGAGATCAGTGGAGAGTGACGCGCTGCAATGTAACAAATTATAAACTGTCTTTCCCGTCTCTGCTTTGCATAGTGGAGTAGAGGCCTTGACTCCCTACTGAACTGTGATGATCAGTTTCACTGGCATGGCTATGAGTCATGTGTAGCAGCAGTGACTAATCCTGGGTGTTTAACACAGAGAATGGAGCTTTTAAAGCATTTGTGGTTATTTGGCTGTATTTGGGAGACACTCCAATCACAGAGTACGCAAATAATGAAGAGAGAGTTCCTCCAGAGCAAACAGCAGCTCTTCTGAAGTTCACAGCTGTTGAAACCCTGACTACATGAACTAAACTCAAGTTGTTGTCATCAAAACTGCCGTGTGGGTTTTCTGGTTACCAAGCTCAATGTTTGTGATGATTCAAGAAATGTGTGCTTTCTGGTAATACAGAGAAACATACCAGCAGCAGGTCAGCAGTTTCCTTATACACTACTTCATATTGAACATGCTTATGTAAGAGCGATTTCAAATCTTAAAGAACAGTTTGCTTATGGGGGAGGGTGTCAAGGGATAATATATTAAATAATATACAGAATGCACAAATACCAGCTGGCCTTTACATTGAGTAAAAACGTAATAATGAAGAGACCTGTTGAAATAATTCAAAACTTATCCATGCTTTTAATCATTTTTCCTTCTCCTGGAAAGTTACTGTTTGGGAGATACAATGTTCTGTCAGAGTGTTCTCCCTGTGTCTGCGTGGGTTTCCTCAGGGTGCACCGGTTTCCTTCCCCGGTCCAAAAACACACGTTGGTAGGTGGATTGGCTACACAAATGTGTCCGTAGGTGTGAATGTGTGAGTGTTTGTCGCACTGTGAAGGACTGGCACCCTCTACAGGGCGTGTTCCTGCCTTGCGCCCAGTGATTCTGTGTAGGCCCTGGACCCACCATGACCCTGAATTGGATAAGCGGTTACAGATAATGAATAGATGGATGTTCTGTCAGAGACAATATATACATCAAACATGACATGAGATTACTAATTTACAATGATAAAGACAGCCAGTCTAAACAATCCAGGCCTTTTTTCCATTTTCCTCCTGAAATGTCATACCCAAATCTGGAGGCTTCCTGTTCAGGCAGTGAATAAACCAGAGGCAGTTTCATCATTTATTGTTACAGAAAACCCTTCAAATTTGTACAAGAAACCATTTAGATGTACTGAAATTAAGTGGTCAAAATCTGATGAAAACCCCAAAGAAATGTTGCCGGTTTTCTGACTTTTTTTTTTACAATCTGAATATTAGTGACTATAAACTGAAGTGTTCATGAGCCTCAGTACTTTTTTTTTCTTTTTAAACTTGTGTCTCCAGGGGTCTACGTTCACCATGCTGCAGTTGATATAAATTCAGTAAATCGTGGAAAAGCTAGAGGAAAAATGGAGCTACTTAAACTAGCAGATAGCTTCTAACAGAAGCAGTTAGCTCCCAAGGATCCACCTCTGATGTAGCTTGAGAGCTTAAACCTATTTCCTGTAGGAACTACTGCAAAACTAATATAGTTCATGAAAACACCACATCTTTGCATAAATTGTAGAAGTTTTTTAATCATTAAACTTACTAAACTGGACCTACATTAATAAGAAGGCAGATTGTACCAGACCGCGACCCTGAAATGGAGAAGCAGAAAAGAAAATGATGATGATGATGAGATTGTACCAGCACTTCTAGTAATATGCATTTGGAAATATTGGACACCTTAGACCTAGTCTGCATATATTATTAAGAAATGCAGCCAAATGTGTGGTCTGAAACTTGGTACATACATTTTATTCAGTAGCCCATATGGCCAGAACTTGCAGATTCACCAGTCTTCTGAAATGCAGAATTTATCCCACTTTGGTGCAGAAACAGGCTTTGCTCTTCCAGAAAGACTTTAGACTATATATAAGTGGAACTCTTCTGTGAGATTTTGACTGCTTTCAGCTACAAGGGCACTGATGACCCATCATTTCAACTTATTCCAAAAGGATTGGTTTTGATGTTTAATAGTGAGTGTGGTAGCTTTTCATGTATTACTGGGGATGTTATAAAAGCAATGCATGCACAACTTGTCCACAATGTGTGCACCTTAAATTTTTGGACTTATACCTGCCCACCTTGAAATCTAGAAGCAATGCCTCACCAATCAGAATTATAAACTTCAAAAACTTTGACCTGAAAATGGCCTGTAAAATTTTAAATGAGAGTGTAAATGGAATCAGTTCTTTCTGCCTGTTCATCTCAGACTTTACTCTAGTCCCAGAAGCTCCCACGCTATGGCAGGCATCCATGTGCGGGTACAGTAGAATAAACACAGGCCCAGCAAACAAACACAAATATCCGGCCATACAGCCTACAGGCCTGAGAGGGAGCCGGCCATTACCCTGCTCTATCTGAAATGACAATAGAGTTTCCTGAGGCTACAGTCTGCATTCAGGGTAAAAATTACTTCCCCTTAAAAGAAGGGTCCAAACCCTGGCCTCAGGAACAAATCTGAGACACTGGAGAATTTTGGCCTGCAACTTTTGTCTTAGAGTAAGTTCACCATGAAATTATACAAATGGTCAAATGTTTTTAGGAGACCATGTCATCCAATATTTCTCCTTAAAGGTACAGCATTGATATTTTGCCTTTTATTATTTTACCTTTGCTGCAGTAACTGTCTTTACACCCTGAGAAGACTTTACACTATATGTCAGAACATTTCTGTGACGATTTGATTAGTGATGTCAAGTACTGATATCAGATGATTAGTTCTGGATCACAAACATTATAATCCCAAAGGATGGTTGGAACTCCAATTCAATGCCCATGTTAAGGTCACCATGATTAAGGCCAATCTTAAGGTTTGGGCTGCATACTTACAGAGTTCTAGCCAATATTCTGGGCTAAGTTTAACATCAGTAGCTGACCTCAGAAATGTTTTTGTTGCTGCAGTCAAATAAGCTATTAGCTATGTTCTAATATTAAATATAGATACTTCAGCACATGGGGAAAAACTACTTATTAATACACTTCATTTAGTCGCCTGCATGGTAATGGATATGGTGTGTAATGCAGAGGCCCTGAGTTTGATTACAGCTTTGTGCACTTATCTCTCTCTCTCTCTCTCTCTCTCTCTCTCCCTCTCTCTCTCTGTTGCATGGCCCTTGCTCACCCTGCCTCCCTCCATCGCGTAACCAGAGTGACGGCCATGGCAACGGGGCTATATAAAGAGTTATGAAAGCATGTGCTGCTCTGATAAGGCCTCAGAGTTGTCAGAGAGGAAACTGCAGAAGACGAGAAACAATCCGGTCAAGCAGAAAACTCCACAACATTTAATCTGTGCTGCAGCTGGTTTTAGGGGCAAGTTTACATACACGCTCCCACACACACACACACACACACACACGCACACACACACACACACACACATATTATAAACCAAGTGCTATCACTTCTTTGCAAGATTATGTTCCAGGGCTTAACTCCAACCATCATCATCTTCACTCAGTGTCTTTAAAGCAATTATGTGTAAGTTACAGAGAAAATATTTGCAGTGAATCAGTATTCTGTCAAAAGCAGAGGCGGCCATATAGTATAAAACTCACACCACATAAAGCTAACATAGATCTCAGAGAGTGATCTGACATTAAAAGTCATGTTAAATGTTGATGTGAAGTTCTGACGATGCAGCACATATTAAAGATGTCACAGTTCAACTGCTTCCCATTTTTGGATTTTATTCGTGTTGAAGTTTCAGCCTCTAACCTCAGTCTTTAAAAGATGCCCACATTCTAATTTCCTTCCTTTTTCTATTATTTCTTTTTATATACATTTAGCCGTTTCAGCTCTTCCTTATATACAAGAACAGGAAAAGTACATTTATCAACATGAGGACAAAAGCAGAAGGCCTACACTCTATTGGCAAAAGGTTGTGAACTACAGTTTCTTCTCAAATCAATGGTGTTCATAGGTAGTTTTTCTTTCCTTGGCTGGGTAGAGGTGTAACAATTAAAAGTAAAAATCCTCACAAATATTGAGTAATTCAGCATATTTCTATCTGTGTGATTTTGACTTGACTTCACCCTGTGCTGACTCCTAAAGATGCTGAGGTCCTGTTACATATGCCTTCAGCACATCTCTGTTAGCCTACTGCAAATTCCTCTTTTAAGGTCTGTCCTTCAAAATTGCATAGCCCTCTTCAGCTCATCTTTAATTCTGTAGTCAGAGTGTTAGTATCCACCAGGAATTCTGCACACATCACCCCCATCCTTCACCAGCTACACTGGCTACAGCTAACAAAACACATTCAGTATAAAATTCTGCTATTAACCTTCAAAGCTCTGAATGGTTCTGTGTCTGCTTATCTGACCATACTACTCCATATGTATGTGCCATCTCACATATTAAGGTCCTCTGAATCTGGTCATTCAGCTCTCCCCAGGTGCAGGCTTGACCACAGTGGGTGGCAGGTCATTCAGTGTAGCGGGTCTCTCTGGAAATCTTTACCTTCTTCTCTTCACTACTGTACATCTCTTTCTTCCTTCAAAGCAAATCTTTTTTTCAGAATATTTCCATTCACCTACTACCACTACTTTTGATTTGATTTTTTTCCTCTAAAAATATGAAAAGAACTCGATGAAAGGCTACAATAAAGGTTCTATATAAGTCTCAACAACAACAACATCATCAACAACAACAACAACAACAACAACAACAACAATAATAACAACAACAACAACAACAACAACAATAATAATAATGATAATAATGATAATAAATTATTATTATAATAATTACAACAACAACAATATTAATATTAATAACAACAACAACAACAACAACAATAATAATAATAATAATAATGATTGTTATAATTATTATAATAATAATTTATTATTGTTGTTGTTGTTGTTGTTGTTAGTATTATTAATATTGTTGTTGTTGTTGTAATTATTATAATAATAATTTATTATTATTATTATTGTTGTTGTTATTATTATTATTATTATTATTATTATTCAGAGGTATCATAGCTTTTGAAATAAAATTAAAAGAAGCATTTTTGCTTTCTTCACCCAGATTTGCTCCCACTTTCTCAAACATTTCTCTGAGAAATCGATGGCAGTCAGTAATGAGAGTATTGACAAACACAGGAACTGACTTTGAATGATTCATTTTAGATTCCAAACACCTCTCCGACTCATCTAAAAGACATTAAATAAAGCTCATTTGTTATAATTTCTATTGTGTTTATATTGTGTTTACAAACCTTGTAAAGTGTAAAGTGAAACAATTACAATATATAATATATGATGTATAAATGGGTATTAATGAGTATTATCTGCTTTTATTATTTTCAAGTGAAGAGTCAGATATCAGGACTAATAACACTGATTTGCGTTATTTTATCTTAACATCTTGCTGACTTCTGTTTTCAGGAGGAAGCTGCGGTGACAGATGCTGCCTAATAACCCTGCCAACACCCCCCACCTCCCCCTTAATGTAAAGCTGTTTTTTTCAAACATAGACCTAGTTTGCATGATGTTCAGCTGTAATTAAAGTTCAATGGATTTTATTTTTTAGACAGTGAGCCTTGCTTTAATGTAATGGTTTGGAGGTGATTATTTGTGGGGGGGTTTTTCAGCTATGGCCTAAAATGTAAAATATATATTTTAAAAATGGGGAGAACCTAACCCTAAAATGATTGTATTAACAGTGGTGGCAATTGTCACCAAGAGTCTCATTATCTGCAATGGAAATATATCCATTCAAACAGATGAACTCACACTTGTCTTGTGAGCCTTTATATGTTACTTCTATAATGTTTCATCATTCATTAAACAATGTCACAAATAATAATTCATGTAATAGCCTCATTGTTTTGAGGGCATAAAACATTTTCAGATGAGTCATTCCTGTTACCACTACTGTGATTACTTTTGAACGTGTGACTTTCTCTGAATGGGAATATTTCACACCTAACCACTCCGAATGACTGTTTAGCCTGATGTTTGTGTGTAGTGAATAGGATTTCCATTTAAAGTAAAACCCAGATATGTGAAGATATAGCTGAAATGAAGGACAGACTCTTTGACAGACAGCCAGAATCGTCAGAGCTGTGATCAGCTGGAATCCCAGCTCCATGTGGGAAAACCGCCTGGTGCTTTGGCTTCAGAAACTAGTCCTTCTCCCGTCAAAGAGGAAATGGGCCTGAGTCTGACGTTGTGAGGAAATGTAGGCTGTAGCCTCTTACATCACCCAGCCCCTTTTCATTCCTGCTGCTCTGAGCCAGAGGAATGTGAACACTCAGGAAACTACGTCTGTAAGAGAAGGAGAAGGAGGAGCAGGCCTGCTGCACTCTCTGTCCGCCTTAAAAGGAAGCAGGGCCTTACTTCCAACATTCCCAAACACAGAGCTTTTTTTTTCCCACCCTTATTCAGACCATTACTCCTACCATACTATCGGCAGCATTTCCCTTCATACACACAGGACACACAGCCTCATTGTGAATATCAAGCAAGTGCTGAAAAACAACAAGGTCACTTGCATAAAGAAGTATATTAAAGTGTCACCCAGGACTGAAATATTATTTATTCATAAACAGTACATAATCCAGTGTTGACCAGTTTAGCTGCCCAGGTAGTGAATATATGTACACCATTTTTTCCTGTGCTAGGAATGAAGACATATATTTGTGGATATTTAGTTTAACACACCATTTGAACACAGTACAGATGTCCTTTAAATTTTGTGAAAATTTCATGATGAGTGGATCAACAGAAATGCTCCAAAATTACTTGGAAATATATCTTTTTTAGAGGTGGTGTCTTTTTGAGAGTGTCGCAGTCACACAGCTCCAGGGACCTGGAGGTTGTGGGTTCAAGTCCCAGTCTGGGCGACTGTCTGTGAGGAGTTGGTGTGTTCCGGGTAGGCTCTGGACCCAGTGCAACCCTGAACTTGAACAGCAGTTACAAAGAATAAATGAATGAATGAATGAATGAATGAATGAATGAATGAATTCAAAAAAAAATCTTTTTACATTGACTTTGAAGTTTTAGGATTTACATGTTTTTAATTAGACAGTGTTTAATTGGATATATATATAAAACACATTTTTTTCTTCTCGTGGAGTCCGTATTATTTGATGTTATCATCCAATACCTAGTTTTACTGGTGAATAAATAATGTTTTTAAATAATGTGTGCTGTTGATTTAACAAATTCATGCAATCAAGAAGAATCTGAACAAAACATTGTTGTTCAAACTCACTCACACCTACACTCACTTTACTCTGATTATATATAGCTTTATACAAGCACCACCCTTACTGAGAAGGCATTAGTTTAAATATGTATAATTATCTTAGGTGCCTAAGACTTCTGCACAGTACTGTATATATATAAGTCATGCATGGATCCTGAAGGCAACATATTCTCTTACCTTCTAGCACCAACATGCACACATGCAGACTGTATTGAAACTGTATAGGTAGATAGTGTAGCTCTGAAATTATTTAGTTTATGGTTTCATAAAGTAGCCATATCCGAGCCACGTCCAAAACGGCTTGAAGTGGGACAAAGGTCTCGTTCCTGCCTTGTGCCCAATAATTCTGGGTCCGCTCTGGACCCACCAAATCCATTTTCAAGATGAACTTACTCAAGAAAAAATGAATGAATAAATGAATCCAGTGACAATGACGTGGTGGTGGTGTGTTAGTGTGTGTTCTGCTGGTATGAGTGGATCAGACACAGCAGTGCTGCTGGAGTTTATAAACACTGTGTCCACTCTGATAGACACACCTACCTGCTTTGTCAGAGACAGTAGCTCATCTGTTGCTGTACGGTTTGTGTTGGTTATCCTCTGGTTCTTCATCACTGGACACAGGATGCTGCCCACACAACTCTGTTGGCTGGATATTTTTGGTTGGACTATTCTCAGTCCAGCAGTGGCACTGAAGGGTTTAAAACCTCAAGCAGCCCTTCTGCATCTCATCCACTCATTTCAGTGCAACACAAACTAACACAAGAATACTCCACTACCAAATCATACCCGCTCTGTGGTAGTCCTGACCATTGAAAAACAGGGTGGTAAGAGGCTAACAATTTATGCAGAGCAATAGGAGGTCTACAGATGGTCTTTAATTGTTGAATTACAAAGTGCTCCTGTCTGGTCAGTGGATCTGAGCGAATGGACCATGAGTGTAGAAACTAGGAGGTGGTCATATACATACAAAAAGGTTCAAAAATAGGGTAAACAAGGCTGTGAGTCTTTCAGTCATGCTCAGATCTGGCTGAGTGAGACTGAAAGGGTGGCCCTGGCTTTCATTACTGAGAGGTTCCTAGACCAAGGAGCCCCTAGAACAAGCTTTGAATTCAAGACAGTCTGGACATCTATGCATTAAAGTCCCACATCAGCCCTGCAAACATAACCCATCCTTTATGGCAAGGAACTGATTAAAAAAAGCTGTGTACAGGATGAGAGAAGAACTAAAGGTTATTAAACTTATAAAATGAGAATTCTGTACCCCCTTTTGCCTTTGAACATAAGAACATGGGTCTGTTTGAACATACCACTGATTGTGTGTTCTCAATTAGCTTAGGGGGTCTCTTTATTTTCTTCAAAGTGGCACTGGCTGGAGCTCTAACTGAATGCATTTGGGTATCAGACCAGAGGAAGTGTGTCTATGATGGTGTTGAAAGAGGGTTCAGAAAGCCAGGACAAACTAAGCCAGAAAGCATCTCATGGATATTATATAGATATAAAACATCATCTGCTCTCTCTCTCTCTCTCTCTCTCTCTCTCTCTCTGGGCTCTGTACTCTTAGAGATAATCAGATACACAGTGAGAGCAAATATGAAAACACTCCATCAAACCTGACACCAGCTTCTTACATTTTACGCTGACTACCAAGGCTTCAACCTTTCAGATATTCATTTATTCTTTCATTGTCTGTAACCACTTCTCCAGTTAAGGGTCACGGTAGGTCCGGAGCCTACCCTGAATCACTGGGTGCAAGGCAGGAACACAGTCCTTCACACATTCACTCACATACTCACACCTACGGATACATTTATTTTAGTCATCAATCCACCTACCAACGTGTGTTTTTGGACTGTGGGAGGAAACCCATGCGGGCACTGGGAGAACAGTCCAAACTCCTCACAGACAGTCACCCGGAGCGGGACTTGAACCTACAACCTCCAGGTCTCTGGAGCTGTGTGACTGCGACACTACCTTTCAAATACTTGCATTTAAATTTTTTAACACTCTATAAGATTAAATCACAATTTCTCTGTAAACCTTTAATAAAACGTGTTTTATTTTGTTTACTAATCATATTCATTTAATTAGGGGTGGCACGGTGGTGCAGCAGGTAGTGTCGCAGTCACACAGCTCCAGGGTCCTGGAGGTTGTGGGTTCGAGTCCCGCTCCGGGTGACTGTCTGTGAGGAGTTTGGTGTGTTCTCCCTGGGTTTCTTCCGGGTGCTCCGGTTTCCTCCCACAGTGTGAGTGTGTGTTGCCCTGTGAAGGACTGGTGCCCTCTTCAGTGTGTGTTCCTGCCTTACTTAGTGACTCCAGGTATGCTCCACATACAGACAAAGAATTAATTCATTTATTTTGTCTTATTAATCTTAATTAATTATATATATATATATATATATATATTTTTTTTTTTTTTTTTACTATTAATGGTGTGAATTTGTGCAGGCTCCATGGTCCCATGGAGAAGCATTTGAGCTTTGAGGGCGCAGACATGCAGAATACTTAACATCATGCACAACATCCCAGCAATGGAGAGACATGTAATATAGAGACAACATGCAATAATAAACATGGCTTGTGTTATATTATTTTGAGGGTGAGGACATGGGTGGCAAGGTGAGGTGATTTCTAGTCATTTTATACACTGTACCAAGGATTATGTGTTAATAATGAACATTTCTAATTTATTTTACATAAATGTCACAATATTGCGTGCTGTGTTTTATTTCTGTTGAACATTTTCCATCCATTCATTCATCTTCTGTAACCACTTCATCCTGATCAGTGTTGTGGTGTTTGCCTCCCTGGATTCAACAGGCACAAGGCAGGAACATGGCCTGGATAGAGCACTGGCTTACACACTCACCCAGTCACTCACACCCCAAAAACCCTGGAGCTGTGTGGCAGTGACACTACCTGCAGTGACACTATGTCATCTTTATTTTACATCAGTCGTATTTTATATCAGCCCTTTCATCTGTGGACAGATCAAGTTCAAGAGTTCAAGAGACTTTAATGTCATTTCAGCTATACAAATAAAGGTTCCTCCAGGAACATGAGGCAACACATAAATAATACATTAAAATAAAATATAATACATTAAAATATACATGATGAAGTAAAAGAAAAGGAAAAACAGAATTCAAAAGAATTTCAATAAATACAAAAAAATAATTTATTGAAAAAAAAAAGTGGAGAACATGGGGAATGAAAGAAATTGTATTGTATTGTAAAAATTATATATATATATATATATATATATATATGTCAGACTTTGTGATAAACTGTTCTTCTTTTCTTTTCTGATAAGTCTTTAGACTAGATGTTGGAGGATGTCTGTGAGGATTTAATGGCACTTAGCCACATAAACATTTATAAGAACACGAAATCATGTTGATACTTATGATTAGTTCTGAATCACATTTTTATTCCAAAAGATTTTAATGTGCTCCATCACTTCAGAGAATGCTCTTCCATGACACCACAGTCCATTGCTGGTGGGTTTTATACCCCACTAACTAATGTTTGGCATTTGGACATGGTAATGTTAGGTTTGTGTGGTTGGTCCAGGGCTATTGGTAAGTGCATTTCTATAAGCATTACAATTAAATGGGTTTAAACCACTATTTCTAGACACAGCCTTCATGGAAACAGCTGCCAGGTCTGCATTGTCCAGCACAGTGTCAGGTGCAGACTAATGCCCTTTCTGTGTTGGAGCTGCCATGTCGGAACCACAGGAAAAAAGCACTCCAAAAACCTCCAACCTAAATATAATTCACACAGCAGCATATGCTATTTTCAGACTTTTCAGCAAAGGCAGCAGAATGGTTCAGCCTGTCCAGACCAGGGTCCATGTGAATGACGCATTGTTCCGCAGGTCTGAAAGGAAGAGGGTCAGACGAAGGGGGCGGGCTGTGGCTTGGAAAAGTTTGGACAAAGTCGGTTTCAGCGTTGAAACCAAATCAAGAGTTGGAACAAAGAATAGTATCAGTCTCCACAGAGAACCATGTATTTTCATGTTTTCAGCATTCTTTTTTCCTTTTTTTTCTACATCATTTGCTCATGCAGTGTGTGTAAACTTGATTGGGTTATGGACCAGTAGAAGTGCTCCAAATATAAATTAAATAAAATCTCTTGCCTTCTGCAATAGTTACCCATTTGAAAGTATTTTTAACAGCAACAATATACTGTTTTATAATGATTTTTTTTCCTTAAACAAAATGTTACTTCTGGCATGGAACAAGTGACAAAAGATGGAAGGACACTATTTCTATAATTTAAAAAAAGGTATTGTAGCTGTACATTATTGGTCACTAAATATACAGAAATGTATCATTGAGCATCCCACCACAGTGACCCTTTCTGGCAGTTTATGTTAATTTTTAAGTTTCTACAAAAAAGGCCACATCCAGAATTCATTCATTCATTCATTGTCTATAACCGCTTATCCATTTCAGGGTCACAGTGGGTCCGGAACCTACCTGGAATAACTGGGAGCATGGCCACATCCAAAATGATTCATATAATTTCCCAGTAATCAGTGGATCAAACTGCAATCAAACTGTTCTTTTAACTGCTTACTCCACTTTTGCTTCCTTGCCATTGCTTTGGCTTTTGATCTCTCAAAGGTTTCTCAGTGGGTTTCAGGTCTGGACATAACTGGACTCACTGAAGATTTTGATGTTTTCTGTAAACAATTTCTTGACCCCAGCCCCTTGCTTGAATCTTTCTGATATTTTCCAGAATCTTTCTGTACAGTCCTCTTTTCTCGTGATGCTGTTTACTCTGACAATGTTGCTTTGCCCATTAGCCGAAAGATATTCTCAAAGCATAATGTTCTCACCACCATGCTAACTGTGAGGATGACCATTTTGAGTTGGATTTTTGTTCATTCATTGTCTCTAACTGCTTATCCAGTTCAGGGTTGTGGTGGGTCTGGAGCCTACCTGGAATCATTGGAGGAGGCAGCAGTCCTGCAGGGCGACACACACTCACACACACATTCACTCACACCCACTGACACATTTGAGTCGCCAGTCCACATACCAACATTTGTTTTTGGACTGTGGGAGGATACTGGAGCATGCACCTAACCCTAAACCCCGGAGCAGGACTTGAACCCACAACCTCCAGGTTCCTGGAGCTGTGTGACTGCGACACTACCTGCTGCTCCACCGTGCCGCCTGAGATGGATTCTTCTCCTTCCTTTTGCCAAACAAAAATTGCATCATTGTGTCCAAACAAAGTCACTTTCATCTCATCTGTCCACACACCATAAAAGCCATTTTAACCATCAGTTCTGTAGTCACATGAGACATAATGGAGTTGTTTGGACACAGGACTGTGGCGTTCATTTTGGGAATGAAAGGAGACACTTTCAACCCCAAGACCACTATCCCCACTGTTAAATATGTTGGTGGGAATGTAATGCGTTGGGATGTTTTTTCAGCCAATCGGCCAAGAAACATGTTTATAATAAACAGCATCACTGTGGGTGTACAATAAGATAAAGAGGAAAACATTAGAAACATACAACTAAAGTAGTCAAGATTTGACTGAACCAAAATGTAAATTTGGGGGTGGCTCAAACTCTGTGGTGGGAACTACAGACCGCAGTGATGGCATGGAAGGTTTCAAGCCTCAAAAACATGAGGTTTGTGACAAAAGAAGAGTGGAGCTATGCAGAAATCTTGTTAGCAATTTTAAGAAATGTTTTATTGCTCAACTGTTGTATGCCAAATGAAGGCTTTGTTACTGATTACTGAGAATGGTTATGGATAACTTGAACAAATGTATCATTAACATCGCTTGCCCTATATCTTATTTTCTTATTGTACTTGTATATGTCATTTCCAGCCAGATTAAACCTACTACACCTGTAAATGTGTAAATGTAACAATATAAGAGATCTCTTCTAAGACACATGAGAAACTTTCTCATATTTCCATGCTGTGCTTCTGAGTGAAAACACACAACAAAGGCAGAGCTTCTGCAGTAGTCGGTAGATGAGATACAGAGTCATATAACCCTGTTAAATTGAAGGTGACATTTATAATTTTAATCAAAAAACACTTGTCATAAAATTCTGAGAATGTTTTCTTACAATTCTGCTCTTCAATCTGTTTGCATACTCAAAACTGGTCTAATGTGTTTAAGAAGCCCCGGTGTCTGTACATGGGTCAAAACCAAAGTGTCTCAGTTTGGTAGGCTTGGTTTCTCTCGCTCTTCACATCAGAAACACAGTTTTGTTAGACAATGCATAGACCTCCAAATGTGGAAAAGCATGAAAAGTGATGAGGATATTGCATTATACCGGTTCCATAGGTGGGTAATATTGACTTCTTTGTTGCTGTAGACCGAACTGATTCTAAACTCAGGAAGCACTAAAACAGACTGAAAGTGTTCCTTGAGTGACAAATGAGTTCTGAATAACTTTCAGACAAATTAATTTTCGGCCACGTAGGAACAACAGTCATATTTTTCCCTCAATCATACTGCTCCACCTTAAAAGACATGGAACTTCTGAACGAAGAACAGTGTTTCCCCACAATCATTGATGCTGCCTTTAAATATGTAATGATCTGTCTGATATATACATGAGCCATCCAAAAGAAAATGTTTAAATAGTTCCTTCCAAAATGGAGGACCATTATGCGTCCATCCAGACGTTGTGCTGGACAGAGGACTGGGACATAAACATGGACGTCTGGCCACCCCAGTGTTAGGGCAGAATAGACTTTTAGGACAGTGTAGACTTCAAATGTGCACAGAATTGACAGATTATTCTTTATATGTCTTAACCTTCAAGCCTGCAGGGATTAATTCAATAAGCCTATTAGGTAAGCAGAACACGGAGTAGATTAGAAGGGTATATATTAGATGTGTTTTCTTATCTGTAGTGCTTCTGCAAGTGCAGAGAATCAGTAGGATGTGCATGTGTGTGTGTTATTTGGTTTCCAGAGAAGAGCTCTTTCTCCACGCCTGTCATGTCACCTTAAGTCTTTCTCTCTCTCTCTCACTCTCCACCTACACTCAGCCACACATGTTGTGCGCCAAACTTTCCAAGAGCAGCCAAATCTCGCCTCTCTGAGCTCAGAACTACACAGCCCCTTTAATCACGTCTTCACTCAGTGCACCAGCAGCACACACTAAACAAACATTGAACCTGGACTGCTTAGTGACTGCAATATTTTGGCCGGGCCACTGATGATTAAGAAGAAATAGTGGGAAAGGGGGGAATGGGAGAAATTTTGGGCCGTTCCAGCCGTGAGCAATCCTGGCAGCAGCTCAGTCTGTGGGCTTTAATGGAATACGGAGAACTGAGAGTTACTAGGAGCTCTGTGAAATGACAAACGTTGCCCTGATGGAGAGGAACGCCTCCCAAAACCACTTCAAAAAAGCCTGAGCTGTTGAACTTACCCGATGGTTGATGGAAAATGATTGACTAAACTCTTTTGACTTTTCCCTGCTTCATTTGCTTGTGTAACTCACAGATACACCAAGTGTAACACACATGGCTGAATGAGGCAAGCTGTCTTTATAGGTTCTAATAAGTCAGAGAATTCAGTTCCTATAAACTGAACAAGCTGTTTTTACTGGAACAGTTTTGCCTTATGGGACTGCACAACGATGCTTGAGCCTTTGTGAACTCAAGTAGAAAATGCACCAATAATATATATCTGTAAGTGGTGAAAGTATCTGAACCTCTAGATTGAATGTATATCTGAAGGTGAAATTAGAATCACAGGTTTTGGTAAAGGTTATGGTAATTAGTTAATTTATAACTGGCAATAAAATAAGTCTAAGTTGCAATCTGAATTGCAACTCAGTAAGGAATTATGTACAGCAGTGCTGAAAAGTTTGTGAAAAGGGTATTTCTGCTCCTTGCACCTCACTTCTGTGCACCTTGTGTTTGGTGTAAACAGAGGTTCATTCTCATTCAACGGAACAGGAGCTGAAACTGGTTGTGCTGTGTGGTTTGATCTTTGTGGTGCTTTAACCAAAGCATGTCGCACCTGTGTAAACATGATAAAGGAGTGTATATATGAATGGTATATCTGAAGGTGAAATTAGAATCAGAGGTTTTCAGTCAATGGGCTATCTATCACGTGTGATTGTTTGTGATTAACCATGTTGTATTTAAAGGATAGGGTTGTATCAATGTCTGACTTTCACAGCACATGTGTGTGGAAGTGTAATATTTTTTGAACAAATGAGATTTCTGGGGACCTCAGAAAAAAAATTGTTTATGCTAAACATATCTGAATAATATGGACTCACCAATCCACATTTGTATTAGCTGTGTACAAATGGTGGAAATTCAAGACCATGGTTACCCTCAACAAAGAGCGCTCCCAGAGCAAGGCATATAAAATCCATGAAGACACAAATGGTGTCTTCTAGTCTTCTAGTCTTCCATGGTGCTTTCTAGACATCTTTCACATTGACTAACACTGGACAACAGTGGTGTGTATAGCAAGGCAGCAAGGAGAAAGCCACCAGTCTCCAAAAAGAACATTTCTGGAGTCAGAATGCTACAGAAGAAGAAAAAAAAAAACATATTGTGGACAGATGAGACCAAGATTTGGTTTATACGAGAAGCATTATGTCTGGAGAAAGGAAAACAGTGCCAACACGTGGCATTGCTATCATGGTTTGGTCCTTTTTTTCTGGGCCAGAACTGCTGACAGTCATGGATGGAATATTTCATTCTGAATTGCATGAACAAATTCTGAAAGAAAATGTCAGGATATCTGTTTGTGAACTCAGGAATACATATGTCATGTAGTAGGACCAAACCCTAAGCATGCAAGTTTTTACCAGAGAATAATTAAAAAAGAATAATTTAATGCATGGAATGACCAAGTCAATGTCCTGACCATAATCCAACAGAAATTTTGTGGACAAGAAATCCACCATCATCCAAGAGTTGAAGCTGTTCTCTATAGAGGAATAAACTATAATTCCTTCAAGCGGTGGTGCAGTAAAGAACTGATCAGCAGTTACCAGAAACTTTTAGCTGCAATTATTGATGCACTAGAGGCTCACACCAGATAATGAAAGCAAAGGCTCCCACACATTTTCACCTCACTTAAATTTATGCGGGATTATTTTCCTCAATAACTATATAACATGTGTGATTTTTTTTTCTTTTTAGTTTAATTGGGTTCTCTTTATCTACTTTTAGTACCTCTATGAATTTCTGATGATGTTTTAGGTCATAAAAAGAAAGAAATATAGGAAAGTCTAAAGGGTTCATAAACTTCCCAACTTTGCTGTATATATTTCCTTACAGAATTATACATTTTTCATTAGGTTTTTACCATTTATTATTTTATTGGCAACTATTAATCAAAGCATGGGCAGCATGGTGGTGCTACAGGTAGTGTCGCAGTCACACAGCTCCAGGGACCTGGAGGTTGTGGGTTAGAGTCCTGGCCCGGTGATCCGTACCCACCGTAACCCTGAACTGGATAAGCAGTTACAAATGAATGAATGAATCAATCAAACCATCTGTCATTGTGTCTCCAGTCAGCTGAGTGATTTGTGGACCTCCTTGCACCTCACTTATGTGCACCTTGTGTTTGGCATAAACCTTGTGTTTGGCGTAAGGTTCATTATCATTCAACGGAACAGGAGCTGAAACTGGTCAAAACGTGTCTAATATAAAACATGATATTCTAGGGAAAAAAAAACATCTAGTACCATGTGTCTTTAGCATTTAACGCCTTAAAAGCATTCCTTACAGAAATGTTTACAAATACATTCCCAGCTGTCTGAGTCCTTTGTAATGATGCTTTGAAAAAAGGTTATTCTTTTTAAAAAATAACCTGTACATTTCTTAGCCAAGTACATGTACATTTCTTAGGAACTTGGAAAGCAAAATACAGGTCAAAGAAACCCCACTGTGACTTGTAACAATTGTGCAATATATGAAGCATGCTACAGCTATGTTTGCACACTACCTTTATGCCTCTATATGTCTTATATTATATTTGATAATTACTGCTGATTGGCTGGCAAGTGTGTGCATAAAAAGAGTGTATACCTCATACAGAAACAACATCTGAAGCAAAATGGAGCTTTATTTGGCTAGAACAACATGGTGCCAGCTGCTAAACAAAACTTCTAATCATGACCTCATTTGTTTTGAGACCTCCTGACTGTGATTGGTCGTAATGAGTGGCTCGTTTGTTTAGATATGTATTATATGAACATTATGAGCCTTATTATAGTGAACTGTTGTTTCCAAGTAAACATCATGATGATGCATTAACTCTTTTCCATAATCAAATGACGTTGACGACTATATAAATCCAGTGTCTAATTGTTGCAGCTGTAATATGTACGTTACTTAAATTCCTTTTCCCTGAATTCTGCACTAACTCAACAACTTTAACTCAGGGGTGCAGTCTCCTTGTTCTGATTTGCATCTAAGGCACAGCAAATTCCAGAGATGTGTGGCCCCCAGCTGGACTGCAAGTAGGCCGTATTTCTTTGCATTCTCGTCTATGAATATTGCAGTGTTTTTTTGTTTTTTTTTTGACAGCTACATGAAATATCTTACCTTGAGGTTAAATACACACTAATAAAGAATAGCTTCTTGTTCAACCGTATAAAAGTCACTTGTTCTATTGGCCTTGTTTATATAGAACATAATGTATTTGTACATGCAGTTTCAGTATTACAGTCAGTCTCTGGAGAATAGTCACCCATGGTCATAGTCAGTCACTGGCCAGGGCCATTTTACAGTGATTTATAGGCAATATTCATTTCACCCCAGCGTGAGCCAAAACGCTTAGTGAACCAGACTTCATATGTCAACAAAAAGGAGAGCATTTAGGATTCAGACTGCCTCTCTCCTTGAGTTGGCATCTAAACAAAAGCAGTTTAATGATATGAAGTGTGGGATGGCACTCTGCCACAGGGGCTACTTAGAGAGTGGCACAATAAGCTAAGAACCGAGGATATGGTAGAAAGCATGAAGGACAAGATCACTGCCCCCAAAATGTAAATATACCTCTAGTCTTTTAGCTGTGTGTTTTGAAATCGGAACAGCCCCCTACCCACCTCAAGCTGGTTTCCTCCAGCTACTGTAACAGACTCCAGTCATCTGGTGATCTGGTGAGATGTTTAACATGTGCGTTGTTTTAAGGTGACCCTAACAAGGGCCCTTGTACCCATATGTAAACCATTCTGCCTTGGCACTTGAAGTGCTTTTAGCACTCTGCTGTGCTCCTGCAGTAAAACCACTAGACCCCAGTCCATCACACTGGAGTTTTACTGAGCGCCAATCCATACTGATGAAGTGTAAATGCTTATCCTTAGGGAAAATGACCACAAGCTCTGGCATTAACGAAATAATCCATGCTGTCCTAACAGCTCCCATCTCCCTGTAGGAAGCATTATGTTATTGTATACAGGACACTCATCAGTCTTTAACCATTGAATGTGGGTGTACAAAGCTAAACTGATGAAAGTGAGCTCTATAAGGGCCTGGCCTTTACTGTGTAAATGATGATTAAAGCAAATGAGCAGCAGGCTGTTAGAGGTAAGCAGTAGAGAATGAGGAAGTGAAAGAAGAGCAGTGGGTTTGGTTATGGTTACACTCTATTGATCCTTAAAAAGGGATATTTATATTATCCTTCCCCACTGGAACCTGCAGTATACCATAGAGGCCTGCTAATGAGCCGTAAATGGCTCCAGCTTTTGAAGAGATCATATTCGTTGCATTAAAAATCCATGTAAAGAGAAGACTCATCCACACACAAGACCCTCAAACAACACAGAATAATAACAGCTTGATTTATATACCTGTGCAATTCATACAGTTCATTTGTAACCAACAAATGATGATCCATTGGCTCAATCCATTGGCTCAATCCAGTGCACTCATTTTTAAGGGTAATTGCATCCGTTTTTCAAAATGTCTTCATACATTACCTTTTGTGATATACATAATGCAATTCCAAGAGTTATAATGTAAAATGGTGCATGATACAGACTTTAAACATTGGTTCCCAAAGTGGGGGGTCCCACTGCAGGGGGGTCACAGCAAGGCAAAAAAAATGAGTAACAAAATGCTTGCCATTGATAACAATTCCACTGCAAAGGTTATTTGCCACTTTATATTGTTTTGTTCAATAAGTAGTTACCATTTCGTATGAATGGCAAAGTTTAAAATAAATTCCACTTAAGTCTGAAAGGAAAGGATTTCTATGAGTATGTCAGAGGTGGAGTGGGGGTTGGCTGTTGGCAGCATGGTAGAAAAGGTTTGGCAGCTACCGCTTTAAGATTTCTTTCTGAGGTTTATAAATTGATTATATAAATGTGAACACTCAAATATTGTTTTTGATAAATGTGAATAAGAGATTATATTTTTCACACTCTGTGTGTCCCTATCACTCTCCACAATGCTAGCCAACATGACCATTTATTAGCTACAGTAACATATTGAATTTAGCTTTCTTCTTCAAGTGTGTTCAGCTGTCTGAAAAAAAGCATGGTCGGTTTCACCTGTCTTTCAGGAAGCATATGCTAAACCTCATATTCTCTGCCTTGTAGTATTGTGACTATCAACTGTGTAAAAATAAAAGAGAAAAAGGACTTTTTATGATATAAAAAGAATATTTTAAAATGATTCTCTACGGCACCAAAAATGCAGTTCTTCAATTGCACAGTTGTTAACAGGATTTCCTTTGGCTGCTATTTTTCCGTCCTTGTTCCTCATTGCCAAGAAATGTATTAGATAAAGAAGAACTTTACCAATGTAACTGTAACAATGACTCAGGTGTCATGAGTGAATTCATAATAATTTCTATGAGATATGCTTTATAGGTGTTCACCACTGATTTGTATTCACCACTACAACAAATCCGGCTATATATATTTCCATAAAATGTCTAGAATCTTCTTTATATTTAAATATCTCTGAAATCTATTAGTATTTTAACAAATGAATGATACATAAATATAGAAATATCAGTGGAATTCAACTTAATACCAAAAGCATTGCTACTATTCAGGTGTGGTGAATGAAAGCAATAAAGGACAAGGAAAAAGAAGTCAGAGGATTTGTATGATTACAAAAAAATACAATTCTTTAGCTGGAAGTAATGAATATCTGGGACAGTGAAAATGTAATCAGCTGCTAATAAAATAACTGAACAAAATGTAACACCATTGCTAGTCATATGGTGAATGTGTGCTTGGGTGTGAGGTTTGGAGTTTGTTGTGTTTGTTGGGTGGAGTGTTAAAATTGAGGGGTTTCAGAGATTCATGCCCCAAGGGCCAGAATTTATTAATCCATCTCTGAAACAGGAACATATCAGATAAAATAATTCACACTTCTAAATCCAACCTTTTCAAGTAGAGTTTTTCCAATCCAGCCCTTAGGGAACACCAGATAATCCACATTTCTCTCTATCCCTGAAAAAAACATGGACCATCTGGAGATCCCTGAGGACTGGATTGAGAAACACTGTTTTAAAACACTCTTGGAGCCTCTTTTTCCTTTTCACACTGCAGCAATATATTCTTAGTACATTACACACTGGGTGGGAACAGGGTAATTAGGCAGCAGCTGAGAAACTGGAGCAAAACATTGACATGTGTCCCAATGTTAACAACACAAGCCTGAAATGAGTCAGTAAAGACATTTCAAAGAAAAAAAGTAATTGGCAAAGTAAGAAAAACGATTAAA